>NW_013671480.1:0-1820 GCF_000517525.1 Limulus polyphemus | reverse complement strand
ACTGTCAATACTGTACTAAATATAGTCAATACTGTAATAAAATACTGTCAATACTGTAATAAAAACACTGTCAATACTGTAATAAAAACACTGTCAACTCTGTAATAAAAACACTGTCAATACTGTACTAAAAATACTGTCAATACTGTAATAATAACACTGTCAATACTGTAATAATAACACTGTCAATACTGTAATAAAAAACACTGTCAATACTGTAATAAAAACACTGTCAATACTGTAATAAAATACTGTCAATACTGTAATAAAAATACTGCCAATACTGTAATAAAAATACTGTCAATAATGTAATAATAACACTGTCAATATTGTAATAAAAACATTGTCAATACTGTAATAAAAATACTGTCAATACTGTAATAAAAATACTGTCAATACTGTAATAAAAACACTGTCAATACTGTAATAAAAACACTGTCAATACTGTACTAAATATAGTCAATACTGTAATAAAATACTGTCAATACTGTAATAAAAACACTATCAATACTGTACTAAAAATACTGCCAATACTGTAATACAAATACTGCCAATACTGTAATAAAACTACTGCCAATAATGTAATAAAAATACTGCCAATACTGTAATAAAATACTGTCAATACTGTAATAAAAATACTGCCAATACTGTACTAAAAATACTGTCAATAATGTAAAAATAACACTGTCAATACTGTAATCAATACCACTAATTAATGTTGGTTTTTCTATGTGCTTCACATAAGAAAATGAAGGATTTCACTCAATGTTTCTGACCAGTTCTTTCCATATAAAAACCTCCCAGTGGAACAGCGTTATGTCTGCGGACTTACAACGCCAGAAACCAGGTTTCGATACCCGTGGTGGGCAGAGTAGCCCTTTGTGAAGCTCTGTGTTTAACTACAAACAAACTCAAACGCATATACAGATTACTCAATAGCGATAGTGCACGATATAGAAAACAAATCGGTGCAATTTAAGGGTTAAGGGAGTTTAGCCGGGATCCGTATAACTGATTACATTGGGTAAGTTGTTAGAGCACTGACCTACTAACCTAGCACCTGCTGAAACGTTGCCCTGTCGAAACGGAAGATTCCAGAGCAGTAGCCATATTTAAACACTGGCCTACATCTACGGCTCACAATAAGATCAGGGACACTTTTCATCCCCGTATCATTCGTCAAGATCCTCATGAAAAACAAGGGCAGCTGTGTCGGAAGTGCGTCAGCAAAGACTGGCTATTTTAAAAACGTAGGAAGAGGTTAAACAACCGTTACTTTTTGGGCACACCTTACCCTTCATTTCTTCTTGTTTCAAGGCTAATGCCGTGACATTTTCGGGGGTTATATAAACGCGACTTTTAAAAGGAGCAAGTCAAGTATACGATCGAACATTTAACTCATGTACACACATATATATATATATATATATTATCTTTCAAGGGTTTAGCCTACTTAGCTATAACGGAAGGGTGTGGAAGGGTGTTATTAGACGAACTGAAGGAGTTTCTCTAAGAAACAAGAGAAAGTACTGAAGGCAAACGAAGCTAGGCTGATAAAAAAAAAAACGTACCATTTATTGAAAACATCTGTTTTTAATGTGTTTTCTTTCTTTTGTTTCTTCATATTCCACGCGCGTAGCCACATGTATTTGAGACTCTTCCGGTCACATGATCTTCGACCAATAAATCTTGCAGGAAGAACATTCACCTCACGGAAGTTAATTTGTACATTATTTAATTGGTTAAATAACACGACAGAAGCACCCTGTTTTACGAAGAATGCCTTCTATTGTTTGTTTTTGAATTTCGCGCAAAGCTAC
>NW_013671479.1:62952-64124 GCF_000517525.1 Limulus polyphemus | reverse complement strand
GTATATATATATATATGTATTGTTTGTATATATATATATATATATATATGTGTGTGTGTGTGTGTGTGTATTATAAAAATAACATAAATAAGTTAAACCGTACTTTTATTTTGAGTCAAAAGGGAAACTCAAATGACGTCATAAAACACTCGCTCCTGAATGGCTGGCTGGAATAATGTCCAACTTTACATTACAGTAGATTAGGTGTGTAACATTGTTTAATCTAACGTTTCGCTACATGACTATTCGATGTTCCCTAGGTTTCGCTATAAGACCACCTCAACGTTTTGAAGTAAGATTACTCCAACCGTAGGATATGAGAATAATGGTTTTCCAATGTTTCGCTTTAAGAATAATCCAATTTTACCAACGTTTCGCTATAACACTTTTTTAATATTTCCAACGTATTAGGTTAATTCAGTATACCGGATGCTGTGGTAGAAGGTTATCTTCATTTTCTCAACGTTTCGCTATAATACTTTTTAATATTTCCAACGTATTAGGTTAATTCAGTATACCGGATGCTGTGGTAGAAGGTTATCTTCATTTTCCCAACGTTTCGCTATAATACCTTTTTAATATTCCCAACGTATTAGGTTAATTCAGTATACCGGATGTTGTAGTAGAAGGTTATATTCATTTTCCCAACGTTTCGCTATAAAACTAGCTGACTCATTACCAAGTAGAGAAATTAAAGCACAGTTGAATTAATTTGTTGCTAGTTAAAAAGAAAACGTTTCACCTCACAATAAAATAGTATTCTGATAATCAAGTTCTGATAATGTGAGAATTATCGTTTTCGTTCCTTACCAACCGTTTCACCTCACAATAAAATAGTATTCTGATAATCAAGTTCTGATAATGTGGGAATTATCGTTTTCGTTTCTTACCAACCGTTTCACCTCACAATAAAATAGTATTCTGATAATCAAGTTCTGATAATGTGGGAATTATCGTTTTCGTTCCTTACCAACCGTTTCACCTCACAATAAAATAGTATTCTGATAATCAAGTTCTGATAATGTGGGAATTATCGTTTTCGTTTCTTACCAACCGTTTCACCTCACAATAAAATAGTATTCTGATAATCAAGTTCTGATAATGTGGGAATTATCGTTTTCGTTTCTTACCAACCGTTTCACCTCACAATAAAATAGTATTCTGATAATCAA
>NW_013671479.1:54271-62076 GCF_000517525.1 Limulus polyphemus | reverse complement strand
TCAAGAAAACGTAATCCAGAAACAGCTAACCGCATCACGTGCTCCAAGAAAACGTAATCCAGAAACAGCTAACCGCATCACGTGCTCAAAGAAAACGTAATCCAGAAACAGCTAACTGCATCACGTGCTTTAAGAAAATCTAATCCAGAAACAGCTAACCGCATCACGTACTTCAAGAAAACGTAATCCAGAAACAGCTAACTGCATCACGTGCTTCAAGAAAACGTAATCCAGAAACAGCTAACCGCATCACGTGCTTTAAGAAAATGTAATCCAGAAACAGCTAACCGCATCACGTACTTCAAGAAAACGTAATCCAGAAACAGCTAACCGCATCACGTGCTTTAAGAAAATGTAATCCCGAAAGAGCTAACCGCATCACGTGCTTCAAGAAAACGTAATCCAGAAACAGCTAACCGCATCACGTGCTCCAAGAAAACGTAATTCTTGTGTTCTACCAGTTAAAACACTTCGTAATAATAATGTTCATTTATCGGTGAGCCATTCCATGGTTTGGGCAACCTTCTCAAAATGTTGGAAATATTTATCAACTTCATTTTCATTGAACGATGGTTTTTTAACATATCGATTAAATTCAAAGTTGTTATTTTGTTTTGATCGATCGCAGTTAAGTCTAATTTCCATTTCTTTCAGCCTAATTTCTTTCTCGGCTTCAATTCGAGTTTGTTCGGCCCCAATACGAGCTCGTTCGTTCTCGGCTTCGATACGAGCTCGCTCGTTATCGGCTTCAATACGAGCCTGTTCAAGCTCGAGTTGTTTCAGTTTTAGCTGGATCTCTAACTTATCTTTATCACTCAACCCCGATTGGCTATTAGGGACACTAGAGTATTCCTCTAATGTTTCCTCAGGCAACAAATCATTATCGACTAGTATTTTGATAATACACTTTTTTAGTTCATGTTTTCTCATTGATCTTTGTGACTTCTAGTTCTAGAACCTTAGCAGTTTCGAGCAATTCATTTTTGTTATATTTTTCTAGTTGTGCTAGGGAGGGTGATACAAGAAAATCTTGATAATCCGACATGATCAAATCTTGTTGGCACTGATCAATATAAATTCAGTTACGATTTAAATTATAATTTAGATCGAATTTTGTCTCTGATTCAAATCCCCGACGAGCCCCCAATTTATTATGTTACGTATTGAGAATTTGAAATAATCCAAAGCCGCGTTAAATAATTTAACTTTTAATAGTTGAGACGTACCTTGGATTTAGTGTTTAGAAATATGCCGGTATTTTATTTAATTTGCGCTATTTGCCAATAAGATTGATTCACACCGTTTTTGTTTTGACACAAATACGTTTTAATATATATATACAACAGTATAATTTACAATGGCAACTATTACGATTAATTATTACAAACCAAGTTTCATAAACAGAAATTTCATTAACTTACAAATAGCCTAAAGTCGTTCTCCTAGTTCAGAGTCTCCTTGATATCCAGCGAGTTGTACGTACATATAATTGGCGGGAAGCTAGCTAGCTTTGTCAGGCACTGAATTGTTGGACCGTTGAAGTAAGATAATATTTCCACAAAATCACTAATGTCCGATGAGAAATTAGTAATATTCTTGGAGAGATATTAACGTTTGATGGGAATTCACTGACGTTCGAAATTTATAACTGTTCCTGGTCAAATGTCGTATATTTTCTGATTGATAGGGGTTAGCAAATTCACAGTTTATAGCTTACACGGTTATACCAGTTTCATAGTAGACTTTTCTATTCTCTGTTCTCTGTTGTTTGTTGTGATTTTTGGCGCGATGCCCTGCTATTTTTATAGGCGAGACACATCTTCTAGAACCTTCTAATAATACCGGATACGGAAATGGATGTATTGTTAATTCTTAGATTCACGAATATTCTACAATCTTGGAGAACTGGCAGGAGTTTCGCCATACCTAACTAACACGATCAGCTAGACACGCCCTCAAATATAAACTTATTAGAAACAAACGTTGACATTAAAATAAATATATAACAAATTTGTTATACGCAACACATATCTGATAATACAAGTCACGCACATTTCCAAATACAAATACAAGTTCAAACAACGTTCATATTAAAAATAGATACATAATAATAAATTCGTTACATGAGTTAGGTTTATGGGATGAACACAAGAAGAAGAAGAACCGTAGTCGTGTCACGTGCTCCAAGAAAACGTAATCCAGAAATAGCTAACCGTTTCACGTGCTTCAAGAAAACGTAATCCAGAAACAGCTAGCTGCATCACGTGCTTCAAGAAAACGTAATCCAGAAACAGCTAGCTGCATCACGTGCTTCAAGAAAACGTAATCCAGAAACAGCTAACCGTTTCACGTGCTTCAAGAAAACGTAATCCAGAAACAGCTAACCGCGTCACGTGCTCCAAGAAAACGTAATCCAGAAACAGCTAGCTGCATCACGTGCTTCAAGAAAACGTAATCCAGAAACAGCTAACCGCATCACGTGCTTTAAGAAAATGTAATCCAGAAACAGCTAGCTGCATCACGTGCTTCAAGAAAACGTAATCCAGAAACAGCTAGCTGCATCACGTGCTTCAAGAAAACGTAATCCAGAAACAGCTAACCGCAATACGTGCTTTAAGAAAATGTAATCCAGAAATAGCTAACCGTATCATGTGGCTTATGAAAGTGAAACGAGGGAATATCTCTATAGTTCATCACGTAATTAAAGCTCAGGAGGAACATTTCAATACGTACTCAGGAATTTAACCACTTCATTGAATAGAACTTTTACAAATAGAAACTTTCCAAATAATTTCAAAATGTTTTATGGAATCCTATTTACTTCAATAATGTCCTAACTGTATCTGTAACTGTTATCTGCTATTCTTTCGGTAAGTGAATTAATTTAGTCGAAACTATAGCCAATGCTATGACGTAACTGTATCTGTAACTGTTCTCTGCTATTCTTTCAGTAAGTGAATTAATGAGTCGAAACTATCCCCAAAGCTATAATAATGTCGTAACTGTACCAGTAACTGTTCTCTGCTATTCTTTCGGTAAGTGAATTAATGAGTCGAAACTATCGCCAATGCTATGACGTAACTATGACGTAACATGCATTCCATTAATTAGAAAACCAATTTTTCCAGATCTTTCCGGACGAATTTTATTTGTTTGTTTTAAGCAAAACGCTACATAATGGGCTATCTGTGCTGTGCCCACCATCGGTTTCGGAACCCGGTTTCTAAAGTTATAAGCCTTCAGATGTACCGCTGAACCACGGACAGGAGGAGGGGGTTCTGAAAAATACGTAAAATTATGTCTATTATATGTGAAAATAAATAGTTACTGAAAATAACATTTTAATAATTACATTTAATAATATATTGTGATAAAGTGATTTACCTCAAGACGATTTTGTCTTTTCAAAAGACAAAATCGTCTTGAGGTAAGTCACTTTATCACGTGACTATATCAAATCACCACGTGAAGATAGTGATTGTAGCGTTACGTCTTCAAACGGTAGTTAGACTCTAACTACCGTTTGAAGACGTAACGCTACAATCACTATCTTCACGTGGTGATTTGATATAGTCACGTGATAAAGTGACTTACCTCAAGACGATTTTGTCTTTTCTCTAACTACCGTTTGAAGACGTAACGCTACAATCTCTATCTTCACGTGGTGATTTGATATATTTGTCATTAGAGAAACTTTCTGATTTAATATAAATGAAAAACTGTCTTTATTATGAATTGAAACTATCGGTTAAATTTGTATTTTTGATTTCCTAATATTTCCTTTTTGTTCATCATGATTACCTAATAGTTATTGCTTTGTGAGTGGGTGCGCGCGTGCATGAGGATGTGTTATTTATTTTTTGCTACTTTTCATTACACGGTTATCCACAGGTGAAACGCCTTTTACAGGGGTTAATGGTATTGGCAACACACAATTTTTTTTAGTTTTGTACATGAAATTCTTTAGTTTTGTACATAAAATTCTTTAGTTTTGTACATGAAATTCTTTAGTTTTGAACATAACATTCTTTAGTTTTGTACATAACATTTTTTAGTTTTTTACATAAAATACTTTAGTTTTGTACATAAAATTCTTTAGTTTTGTACATGAAATTCTTTAGTTTCGAACATAACATTCTTTAGTTTTGTACATAATTTTTTTAGTTTTGTAGATAAAATGCATTAGTTTTGTACATAAAATACTTTAGTTTTGTACATAACATTCTTTAGTATTGTAGATAAAATTCTCTAGTTTTACTTTCCAGTTTTTGTTTAAATTTTGTTCTTTTTTTTTCACTGAACAAACTGAACAATGAAAGTATAGGTTCCTTAGGATATACATGCTGCGATACATTGCAAACTTTTTACAAAACCGATTTTATTTGCAGTTTCTAGAAAGTACATTCTTCTGTAGTAGACAAAGAATTCATGAAATGCCTAGTGTTCATGTGGGTTACTATGCGTGAACCTGTAAGTTATTAAACCTGATCCTGAAAAGTAAGTAAATCTGAACTTGAAAGTTATTAAACATGAACCTGAAAAGAAAGTAAACCTGAACTTAAAACGTTATTAAACGTGAGCCTGAAAAGTAAGCAAACCTGAACTGAAAAAGTCATTAAACCTAAACCTGTAAGTTGTTACACCTGAACATATAAGCTATTAAATCTGAAACTATAAGTTATTAAATCTGAATCTATAAGTTATTAAATCTGAATCTAAAAGTCATTTAACCTAAACCTGTTAGTTGTTACACTTGAACCTATAAGCTATCAATTCTGAATCTATAAGTTATTAAACTCGAACCTAAAAGTCATTAAACCTAAACCTGTTAGTTAAAAAGTAACATAACTCTATAGATCAGAATTTAAAATAAGTAAACTCTATGGATCAGAATTAAAAATAAGTAAACTCTATGGATCAGAATAAAAATAAGCTAACTCAGTGGATCAGAATTAAAAATTAAGCTAACTCTATAGATCGGAATTAAAAAGCAAGATAACTCTATAGATCAGAATTAAAAATTAAGCTAACTCTATAGATCGGAATTAAAAAGCAAGATAACTCTATAGATCAGAATTAAAAATTAAGCTAAATCTGTGGATTAGAATTAAAAAATTAACTAACTCTATAGATCAGAATTGAAAAGTAAGCTAACTCTATAGATCAGAGTTAAAAGTAAGCTAACTCTATAGATCAGAGTTAGAAAGTAAGCTAACTCTATAGATCAGAGTTAGAAAGTAAGCTAACTCTATAGATCAGAGTTAAAAAGTAAGCTAACTCTATAGATCAGAGTTAAAAAGTAAGCTAACTCTATAGATCAGAGTTAGAACGTGAAACCTATAATCATTAGAGTACGTTGATTCATCAGTTGGATATCCTCGCTTTTAACAATACTTTCGGCCATAAACCCACTAACATCAATTGAGGTTTGGGTAACTTAAAAGATTTAAGTAATCCACACACACTAAGCTAACAGTAATCCGAGATCAGAGATCCAATATAAAAATATAATCGGTGCGATTATGAACTTTGCAAACGGCGTGTTGTTTAATTGACTCAATATTTTGTTTTAGATGGGCTGTTTAACATGTCTGTTGTTGAAGTTTAGTTCACACAAAGTTAATGATAGCTTACTTGTCACTGACTAATGGAGGATTTCATGTAATTACCACGTTAAATGAAACAAAGATTTCTATTTAACAAGTCCAAAATCTGAATTTTTCTCAATAAAAAAACAAAAACAAAACAAGTCATTAAGGGAGTTCTTAATTAACACTAATTGGTAGTTTTATCTCATTAGAGATTAATTAATTTTTGTACATGATTAGACACGTACTGGTTTCATTATGTCAACAAGCAAGGCAGAAAGAGGTCAATAACTCAGTGCACGATAAAGAAATGATTTTAATATATTCATACAGTGAATCATACGGTTTGATGTGATCCTATTCACATAGATCCTGTTTGTTCTTTCGTTCTGTAATTTAGACTTTTACACTAATTTTCAATATTACTTTGAAGTAATAATGTTTTCATCTAAGAAATATGTTTTGAAATTACACTTCGCGACTCCTTTTTTTTTCTTCTTCTTATCATTTGTCACTTGCCATCCTAAAAGCACGTGCTCAACAGTGACTATAAATTCTGTTATAGCAATTGACAACCTCAAAACGTGAAGTTACAACATAGAGGTGGAGACCTGCTAATGGTTTCGCGATATTTAATAAAACACGTGACGTTACATTCGCGCTTTATGGATGGGGAGTTAATATTACATACTGACCACTAGAAGGGAATGATCTTAAAAACTCGTGTTATGATCCATTACCCACGCACTGCTTGCACATCTTGTATTAAAATTTATAGCTCTAGGCTTAGTTAGGGTCATTTAAAATATTAGAGGTTGCTTTAATATTTATAACTCTAGGCTTAGTTAAGGTTATTGAGCCTCTCGGGTCATGATTCTTTAACATTTATAACTCTAGATTTATGTAGGGTTATTTAGAATATTAGAGGTTGCTTTAATATTTATAACTCTAGGCTTAGTTAAGGTTATTGAGCCTCTCGGGTCATGATTCTTTAACATTTATAACTCTAGATTTATGTAGGGTTATTTAGAATATTAGAGATTGCTTTAATATTTATAATTCTAGGCCTAGTTAAGGTTATTTAGCCTCTCGGGTCATGATTCTTTAACATTTATAACTCTAGATTTATGTAGGGTTATTTAGAATATTAGAGATTGCTTTAATATTTATAACTCTAGGCTTATTTAGGGTTATTTATAATATTAGAGATTGCTATAATATGTATAACTCTAGGCTTAGTTAGGGTTATTTAGAATATTAGAGATTGCTATAATATTTATAACTTTAGGCCTAGTTAGGGTTATTGAGCATCTTCGGAGGTTGCTTCTTTTGATATATATTTTATACTGTATTATAGTTATGTATATTTTAGTATCTTAAGGTTGCCTGTTTGCTTATAGCTCAAGACTACACAATGGGGCGCTTGCACTGAATATTTCGCTGGAATCGAACTCTGAACTTTTGTGTTATAAGCCCTCAGCTTGTCGTTGAGCCAAAATAGACGTTAATGTTAAAGATAGAAAAACTTTACATTCTATACATTATCAGATTACATTAACAAGATCCCACTTAATCACCAATAACCTTCTGGGCAAAAATAAAATGGTTATATAGATCACAACTGAAAGTTAACCTGCAATATATGTTTGTTTATAGTTAAGCACAAATCGACACAATGGGCTATCAGTGCTCTGCCCACCACGGGTATCGTAACCCGGATTTTAGCGTTGTAAGTCCGCAGACATACCGCTATCTCCATATAACAAACTGAATGGAAAAATATATATGTCGTAAATGAACACACTAGAAACTTGTTTTGTTTTAATTTCGCGCAAAGCTACTAAGTTTTATCTGCCGAATACATAGAGAAGCCAACGTGAAGCCTTGTGCTTGAACAAGCAAGAAAACAGTCTTTAAATAAACCTTAATTAAAATTACTTTACCATTTATTCGTTTACGAAACTTCGAGAACAATCATTTGAAACGTCAGTTAAAGTACTTCTTGCTGTTTTAAATCTGTTGTAAATATTTCCTTAGTATGAAATTTGTATTTAATTAAAACTATATAGATAAATGTTTTAATATAAAACGATAAGAACCATATAACCCGTTCTTTTGTAAATAAATGTTGGTATTTGTGGACTGTGATTTGTGTATATAAAACGATAAGAACCATATAACCCGTTCTTTTGTAAATAAATGTTAGTATTTGTGGAC
>NW_013671479.1:48775-53940 GCF_000517525.1 Limulus polyphemus | reverse complement strand
GTGATTTGTGTATATAAAACGATAAGAACCCTATAACCCGTTATTTTGTGAATAAATGTTGTTATTTGTGGAATGTGATTTGTGTATATAAAACGATAAGAACCCTATAACCCGTTATTTTGTGAATAAATGTTGTATTTGTGGAATGTGATTTGTGTATATAAAACGATAAGAACCATATAACCCGTTATTTTGTAGATAAATGTTGCTATTTGTGGAATGTGATTTGTCTTTAGTACGCTATCAGAACGTAAAGAAGAACTCGGGGGGATCACTGTGAGAGAGTGACTGAAAATGAGGTATTATAGTGTGAGACGTTAGTAGCTTCTGAAGTAGGGGGAAATGTAGAATTTGGACAGGGATGGTCAGAAAAAACTGACACCAGAGAAGTTGAGGTGAAGTCCATCTCGTGCGAGAAAATGAGTGAGTGGTGTTAGGTTTGTGAGGTTAATGAAGGTAAGTAGGAGCTTGCTGGTTAATTCGTTAAAATGCTGAATTTTTATTGTTCTTTAATTATTGTACTGCTTTGTGTGTTGAAACGTGTCTGTTCACACGTCTGTGAATTACACTAGAGACAGCCAGTTTAATGAGTGGTCTGAGGCTGAAGTACCAACGCGAATTATAAGAAATCTGACAGATTCGGGAAGAGAAGTGTTCAGATCTATGGCACCGATATTTTTCTTTCCACTGATGGATTTTGACAGGATCGGGTGTCCATTGATAAACCTTAATGGTTCGTGCAGGTACTTAAGCATTGAAGCACCTAAAAATGTCAATGTTAGCAAGTAAAAGAGTAGTATACTTACCTGAAATGGGTTCATGTTCCTTACGGGGTGACATATTCATGATGTCAGAAAAATACGTACGTTCAAGAAGTCTTAATACAAAATGATAAGAACACTAGTTAAATATTTGATATTCGTAACCTGATATAGAAGTATATAATGAAAATTAGGTGTTTGTCAACCTCGTCTTTTTAATCTGAGTTTTTTTGTTTTTTGTTCTGTAAATTTTAGAATATATATATAAAGTATGGCGTAGGTTAATTTGAAAAGTTCAGATAATCCCCTTAAAGCGATACAAAGTAATATCCGGATTACGGTGGATCAAATCCAGGAGTTACAGACGGCAGGTGTTTAACGAGATTTCTACACGTCACAAAAGTAACAAACTTTGTTTTAAAACTAAATTAAAAGTGAAGTTTAAACTTTTGGAATACTCTGGCCGGGCTTCAGTGGGTGCGGCTCCAGTGTATAACATCAAAGCCCGATTTTATTAGGGCAAAACGTTCTTACATTGATCAATATTTCAAACAGAACACTCGTGATTCGTCAGCTAATAACTAAGGTTTATGTGTTAGTGAATAAATGGAACATAATATCTTTTGTGTGATATTAATGTTTTAATAAGTCATCGCCATGGGGAAAGACGTAAACCGTTAACGAAAGTACGAATAAAAAAAAAAATCGAGAAACTTATAAGTCATTTAAAAAGATTTATTTAATCGTACGAAACGGCTAAAACTTTAATATTATATTGGATTATCATTGTATTACCCACATTATAGAATTTTACAGATTAGTTACGAAAAGGGCATATTGGAGCAATAATGAAAGCCGCGGTAAACGTTTAGTGGCAGTCATGAGTAATTAGGATACTTTGGACAAGTTATTACCCAAATCTGATCGATAGTGGCCGAATTCAACTAAATGTAATTAGAAAGCTCACTGTGGCCAAAGTGTTGGAGTCTGAGTGAGCGTTTTTTTTTTTTTTTCTTCTCTCTCTCCTGAATTTGTCGTTAGACTTACTCCACCCAAATCCTCCAGTATTTCATTCATCATCTTACAGTCGATTCCAGAGAACAGTCCACTGGGTGTGGTGTCAGGGTGGGGCCTGGATTAAAAGAAGCTCACAAACAGTCTTTATTCGAACGTACTTAGGTAAGGCCGGGTTACGGTGACTATGAGGTTTTCCCGCTAAATGAGAGGTAAAGAAACTACTCCCAGGGGGTGACACGCCCGAATTGATTATAAATATTTGATTTGGACAGTCGGGAGTGGTCTTGGCTCCAACACCGATTATTACATTCATCGTAAAAGTACCCACGTGTCAGACAGACCAGAATCTCGTGTCACGCTCTAACGCCAGTGAATCTAATAATCAGATGGTGAATATAGGTTATTCCTTTCCAGCTATCAATCCAACCTTCTGAACCTGATTTCGATACCCGCGGTGGGCACAGCATTGTTTAATATATTGTTAGGGGAAACTGACTGGAGGAGTGGTTCTCACATATTTGATGGCTTTGTTTGGTCACCTACTGGTTAACACTTAATGTATAATTCTTTGAAAACAAATATTATATCATCCATAAATAAAACACATAACGTTATACAATCATAATCAGGCCCATTCTCCTACTTATTAATACACTATCCTTCAGAACTGTTCTTTGATACCTAATGGTGGGTAAAAATAACGTTTAGAGGATACACAAACAGTCCTGGATAGCACAAAATATTCCATAAACAGACATGGATAGATAGATACCACCAAATGTTACAGAAACAGACATGGATAGATAGATACCACAAAATGTTACACAAACAGACAATGGATAGATAGATACCACAAAATGTTCCACAAACAGACCTGGATAGCACAAAATATTCCATAAACAGACATGGATAGATAGATACCACAAAATATTCCATAAACAGACATGGATAGATAGATACCACAAAATATTCCACAAACAGACATGGATAGATAGATACCACAAAATGTTACACAAACAGACATGGATAGCACAAAATATTCCATAAACAGACATGGATAGATAGATACCACAAAATATTCCACAAACAGACATGGATAGATAGATGCCACAAAATATTCCACAAACAGACATGGATAGATAGATACCACAAAATATTCCACAAACAGATATGGATAGATAGATACCACCAAATATTCCACAAACAGACAATGGATAGATAGATACCACAAAATATTCCACAAACAGATATGGATAGATAGATACCACAAAATATTCCACAAACAGACATGGATAGATAGATACCACAAAATGTTCCACAAACAGACAAGGGATAGATAGATACCACAAAATATTCCGCAAACAGACATGGATAGATAGATAGATACAACAAAATATTCCACAAACAGACAATGGATAGATAGATACCACAAAATGTTCAATATTTCAAGGTTAAATACCTAGTAGCTAATTAGTTTTAATTACCTTATAATACTAGTGTTAATATTGCTTAAATTCCGCGGGCACTTACTCATGATTTACAGTTTTTAACACTCAAATTTTATGGTTTTTTAATATGGTTACAGATAATTTCTCAGAATTTACAGTTTTAACACTCAGATTTTACGGTGTTTGACATGTTCACTGACAATCAACATTTACTGTTTACTTTTTTAAATCCAACTTACTTTAATTGTTTTATATGCTTAATGGACACTTATGAGGTTTTTAATTTTTTTGCAGACAGTTGCGCTGATTTTAAGATGTTTAATTAATATATTTTATTATATGTCTTATAATATCTAAATCTATATATATTGTAATTATGCACTTCTGATTTTCACTTTCTTTTGTTTTCAGAACCTTGTTGTTATTATTCTAAAGTTGCTGTAAGTAATTCAACGTTTTACAAATGAACCCTAACTTAGTCCTAAATACTGCGGTTACTTTGGAAACCAAGAGCATCTGCCACAGCTTGTTACCGAATGTTTTTTAGCAACGTTACATTAATACGAGAACATCCGTTGTTATGCACCGAATGCAGGATATCTGTAAAAGAAAAAAAAAACTGGTAAAAAAGTCGACAAACCGAACAAAACATATTACTCATGTTACTAGTATTATTCGTGTTTGCGTCACATTTGATACTTCAACTATAAAACCGACAGGTGGCACTAAATAAATAACTTAATTGTGTAGGATTATAAACGGACATTTCTCTACGTTAGAATACTTTTATTGCGAGCTATCGGCCCTCTTACCGGAGCTTTCATCGGGCAACAGTTGCCCGATAAAGACTCCGTGTAAGAGGGGCGAAAGCTCGCAATAAAAGTATTTTAACGTAGAGAAAAGTCCGTTTATGATTCTACATGTTAATTTATCTACGTTATGAGCTTTAAACAACAATAATGACACAGTTAACACTCACACTTGTACGTGGTGTTTTGATGTTGATCCCAATAATCGGATTTATACTTTCAATAATCCGTTAACTATTGTCTGAACTGTTCTGATGACTTTTTCCTCGCCAATTGCTGATAAGAGAAAATAGCGTCAAAAAACTTTGTTTTTCTTCTCGTCCACTCTACGTAATTGGACTCAAGAGACTTGTTTGTTTGTTTGTATTGGGACAGCTGAGCCAATAAGATGAGTAAGATAAAAAAAAAAAAATAGGTGGAAGTAATTAACTCTATGAATTCTTAACAGACAACAAACAAACAAACTCTTTCTCCTGAATAGACGATTTTAAAACAATAAACCGATTTATATAGTCTCCTAGATATAATTATATACTCCAATACATCATCAGATATATATATATATTCTCCCCCACAAATGTGCCCTAGGAATACAGTTGCGTGTTAATTTCAATCACAAGTTTAAATGAAAGGAATTTTCAACCTAAGCGGTTCATTATCTTCCACGAGAGCTAAACAGTCACGTTAGTGATTCTTGGGGGTCAGTTATAATCGTTCCTAATTTTGGACTACTGAACAGAGGGAAGGCATCCAGCCAACAGCACCCACCGCCTAAAAACAAGATTGTCTATCACTGTTATAATGCTTTTCCACTTGAAAATAGCAAAGTGTATTCAGTGACGTCACGTTTCGAGACCCCCCCCCCCACTCGGAGCACGACATGTTCACCACCAGGCCACGCTCGACCCATTTCATGAAAAGCCATACATTTCACCCAGAGCGTGTTCAATGTGGATATCCGATATAATTCTGGCCATGTGTAAATATATTTTAATAGCATTGTTAGTTTTTTTTTTTTTTTTTTTTAACGGTTAAATACTGATATAATATTCCGAGAGTTTAAATAATTACTAGCATTATTTAATCAACGAAACACATTAATCCAATCTTTTCAGTTAACACTAGTTTCC
>NW_013671479.1:47211-47919 GCF_000517525.1 Limulus polyphemus | reverse complement strand
AAACAGACATGGATAGATAGATACCACCAAAATGTTACACAAACAGACATGGATAGATACCACAAAATGTTCCACAAACAGACATGGATAGATAGATACCACAAAATATTCCATAAACAGACATGGATAGATAGATACCACCAAAATGTTACACAAACAGACATGGATAGATACCACAAAATGTTACACAAACAGACATGGATAGATAGATACCACAAAATGTTACACAAACAGACAATGGATAGATAGATACCACAAAGTATTCCACAAACAGACATGGATAGATGGATACCACAAAATGTTACACAAACAGATATGGATAGATAGATACCATAAAAATTCCACAAACAGATATGGATAGATAGATACCACAAAATGTTCCACAAACAGGCAATGGATAGATAGATACAACAAAATGTTCCACAAACAGACAACGGATAGATAGATACCACAGAATATTCCACAAACAGATATGGATAGATAAATACCACAAAATGTTCCACAAACAGACAAAGGATAGATAGATACCACAAAATGTTCCACAAACAGACAATGGATAGATAGATACCACAAAGTATTCCACAAACAGACATGGATAGATAGATACCACAAAATATTCCACAAACAGATATGGATAGATAGATACCACAAAGTATTCCACAAACAGATATGGATAGATAGATAGATACAACAAAATATTCCACAAAC
>NW_013671479.1:37069-46261 GCF_000517525.1 Limulus polyphemus | reverse complement strand
AGTCTGCAAAACTCTAACAAATAACAATTCGGCACCACAAGATAAGGTAGAGTTTTAAAACTACATGAATAGCACACTGCCATCTAGCGGTAATAATAAGTTAGCAACCAACGATTTATAAGCATAATGAAGGAATTTGGGGGGGGACATACTACATGTGTCGACTAAACATTGATCTTTCAAGGCACGTGACATACCCCCCCCCCCAATCACTTCATTATGCTTATAAATCGTTGGTTGCCAACTTATTATTATATTAGCGTAATATACTCCCATACTCAAGCACCTAGCGGTAGTAATGTCGGTAGCAGGATTTGGTAAGCCTAATAAATTATTCAACGCTTGTTTAGTAACACCCTCTCTCTCTCCCCTACTTTTCACAGCTTCTCACCTTATAATTAATGTTCCATTGTTTGTTGTCATGGTACTAGATTAGCTCATGATTAATGAGTTATTTACTCCTTTAACCACGAGACTCGATAAGGAGGTTTTTGATGTAAGGGATCGTGACATCATAAACTGTAATGGCGCAGATAAATTCTGTTTTCGTATCAGTTTAACTACCATCATTACATATTTTAATCAGTTTGTTACGGATGAAGATAAACAAAGTATCGATATATCCTGGTTGTTGTTGTTGTTTTTTTGTATGTAATACCTGAAATATGTTTTAATAGAATCATTGTCATTATTTTTCAATTAGTAGATTAGGTTTTCGTGCTCGTTTTTTATATATTCTGTGAGCAAAACAACAACAACGATATAAAAGGCACCATGTTGTTCTTTTCAACTGTTTTTTAATTATTTTATTAGAAATTAAATCGAAAAACATCCGCTAACAGATATAAGTGAAACTTATATGATACATTTGTGAAATATTTCTTCAAGTAGGTGATTGGGCGTGGCGTAGTGGTTAGTGTTTCAACTACGAATCGGAAGGTCCAAGGTTCGAATCGTGATACTCCGTTGAACATGCTCCACACTTTATGTTATAATCATGAAAGTCAGTACCACTATTCAGTGAAGAAAAGCGACTGGTGCTGGTGAATGTTTCCCTCTCTCTCGTGAGTAGTTCTAAATTAGGAATGGCTATGCCTGAGTCTTAGGGAGTCTCTGACCTGACTGTTTAACCCGTGTATCTCATAAGGCACTTTTCAGGTTAAAACTCCAGTTACTGGATGGACCCATAACACACATAAGTCATCGTTTTCTTTCCGTTTTGTTTCAAAACAAGTAAGTGGGTGAGGCTGGGTGAGGGCAGGAATAACTAAACTTTATAAAATAAATACCAGCTAAAAAAAATCTATTTGAACACACTACGTTTGTATTTCCGAAACACAGAGAATGAAATAGGGGAAGTCTACGTGGTAAGAATGGTGAAAATTTGTTTTTAACTTTATTTATTTATTGTTTAGCTATCCCAGTTTTTATATAAAACAAAAATTTCTTTTGTAATTTGAAATATTGTAAATATATAATTTTGTGTCATTTACGTTACTCTGAAGAAACTGAAATTATTTAACTGAGAAAAAAGTATTTTGTAAAGTTTGATTCTGTGTGAAATAATACAATTATTTAATTATGTTTTGTATTTCAAGACAGGTTGTAGTACTATTTGATAACAATTACGATTGTTTTTAAGTTGAAAAATAGTTTAAATGAATCCGGAAAGTGTAAGTTTTCTATATTTTGATAAGTTTAAAAGTGGTCATTGCTAAATGTCTTACGGTAAATAATGTTTATAGTTTGTAAAAATATTTTTATGTCTTTTTACTTGTAGGTTATAGATATTAGCTGTTGTGTATAGCAGAGAAGCTGTGTTTAACTGAAGTAACGCCACCAACATAATGATTAGTAAGGCTTGCTCTATTATCACTGTTGTGTTAATTGTATTAACTATGGCTGAGACTAAGTGTCCACTAGAGTGTGAATGCCAAGTTGTAGCTCATCGGAAGATAGTGACCTGTGATGAAGGAGGGATGACAGAAATTCCAACGAACAACATGGACAGAGATACTCAAGTTCTCACAGTGACCTCTCCTCCAGATAACCCAAATTTCTTGACCATTGGTCGAATCTTTCTGGAATTCCCCTATCTGGAGGAGATTCATCTCACTAACTCCCACGTTCCAGCTATAGGAGACAGTTCTTTCTGGCCTGGAAAGCGGATGAAAATACTCAATCTAAGTCACAATAACATCACCTTATTACACGACCAAGATTTTAATGGTCTTTCCAATCTAGAAGTGTTAGATCTCAGTAATAATGAAATCTTCTCCACCCCTTCCGCCCCTTTCCGCTTTCTAAATAATCTAAAGTCGTTGTCTTTGGCAAATAATCACTTTCAAAGGCTGGTTCCTAGGTTCTTCTACATGCTCAAAAAATTGGACAAACTTGATATCAGTGGGAACCCATTGAAAGAGTTGGATCCCGAGAATCTCAAGGATCTTCGACCTCTGAGGATCTTACGTTTGGCAGATTGTGAGCTGCTGTCTTTACACTCTCTAGTTTACCAAAACCTTCCTAACATTCAGGAACTTGATCTTCGAAATAATAATTTCTTTTCTCTTGCTCCCGAAGAATTTAGACATCTTAAAAATCTCCGAATAGTGCGTCTTGATGGTAATTATTTAAGTGAAATTCGGGAGAAGACATTTGGAGGTCATCATCTGGAAATATTGGGATTGTCGAGGAACAACATTATCAAGTTACTACCTTGCTCGTTTTGTAACACCAGTGTCAAAATTTTAGACCTAAGCCGTAATCGGTTGTCTTCTTTAACTACTGATGTCTTCACCATGGTAAGTAACTCACTGGACACTTTGAATTTGGGGTTTAATCCCCTAGATAGTTATACTGTGTTTACTACCGTGAGTGTCTTACATCGACTGAGGAACTTGTCACTGGCAGGAATGGACATTGATAAACTTCTTCCAGAAACGTTTAACAGGAATCCAGAACTACGATACTTAAACTTGTCACATAACAATATTCCAGGAATCCCAAATGGATTCCTACAACCATTATCTCGTGTCGAAGTACTTGACCTCTCACACAACAAATTGCAAGAACTGACCTTTGAAGTGCTATCCACACTGAACAGCACTCCAAGCCTACGGGTATTTTCACTTCATTCCAACAGGTGGAGCTGTCTTGAGTGTAATGTAAGTCCACTTCAGGAATACTTCAATCAGTCTGACTTGTACGAAAAAATCTGTCAGAGTAAAGGCGATTGTTTAAAATGCGCAACACCTCTTCAATTGGCCGGACGAGGAATGATGAGTGTTCAGAGGGAAGAACTGAAGCTGTGTGCTATATCTTTACCTCAATCACACGTAGGAGTGAACGCCTCCAAAATAGGAACGATCATCGCTGTCGTCATCATAGTTATTTTAGTACTGGTTATTGCGTCAGCGATTATGATCTACAAACGACAGAGTGCGGATTATTATACTCACGAGCAGGAAAGAGTAGAGAACGCCGCATACGATAATATTGCCGTCGTCGACAAAAATGGTGGACTACAAATGGACAAAGTCCAGGAGAGCATGCTGTTCACCGTCTGTTTGACTCTATTCGCCTCGCAATTTGTGCTTGACGATGGAGTTACGTGATTATCGTGACAGTGTCGGACTTCACCCAAGTCAGATGAGCTCAAGTTGTGCTTGTAGTGTCACCTGTGTCAGTTAAAAAATTGCAAAATATCCAGAATTGGCTACTTAACGAGGTGCAGAGTAATGACAGAGAGAGAGAGTCTAAGCTGATCAGCGAGTAAGTCACGTGAATGGTGTCTCAGTAATGGTTTCTAAGAAGTCAAGAAAAAAAGACATTATACATTTGTAAGCCAATAAATACTGACAGGAACGGATTCTCGAGTTAGTAAAATTACATCAATGTCAAAATTTTCCTAACTAGACGCTTATATTGATTGCTTTTGTCCGCAGTGAAAATTATATCTAATTTAGATAGTCAAGTTGCTTCAGTTACTTACCTCAATAAAGTTGTTGAGGCATTAAAGTCTATTGTTCTGCTACACATAGGTAATGCAGAGATAAATGTGTTAATTTCATATCACTGTTATCTATATCCCTATAGTTTAACGTAACTATGTAGACGCTCTGCGAGGTATTTTGAGAGATATATTAATGTTTAAATTGTTTTTTCAATCATTTACCAAATGTGTAAATCATGACGTATAAAAGGGTCTAAAGAAGTAATAAATGTAATCATTAAAAGCTATTATATTTAACTGTGTAATATTACATTAATATAATATTACATGATATAATGGATCAAAACCGGAATATTACAGTGAAAACCTCTTTTAGGTTTTGTATTCTTTAAAATGACAATATAACCTAACGCTGAATGAATTAATATATTTTCAAATTCGTATTTATTTTTATAAATTTTATTTGAACGTTAAATTGAAGAAACCCATTATGGCTTTTTGTTGTTGTTGTTGTTGTTGTAAAAGTCAACGTATGGTTATTAGTAATTACTCATAATGTGGTTTCTAATTAAAACCAAATTAAATTAAATTAACTAAAGATGGCAATATATTAAAATCACAAAATTTATGGTTGGACAAAGCCTAAAAAATGTGAGGGCTGGAGAACGTTTAAACATATTGGAGTAAGTTTTTAATGTAGTCTAAATTTACTAGTCACATGTTATTAAACCCTTTGAAAGGTTAGGGACCAATAATATATTGCTTTTCTGTTGTATTATTCTTTTGGTATAATTGTTTAATAGAGTTACTTAGTGATACTTCTTACTCTTTGGGATACGTCATCTTAAATAATCATTATATAAATAATCAATTATATTACAAAGTAGGCTTGATATTATAAGAGTTATTTTAGTTTAATTATTCAGTTCCATCTGTCTCAATGTTCGTTATAATCGCCCCCGTAGGTCAAAGTCCTGAGTGAAAATGACTTCAATAAGTCAGAACCAATTTTTTTTATTTAGTTTTTCTTTTCGGATGTGTTTTGATGACTAACATAAATTGTTATTGAAAGTTATGAATAGTTATTCCGAAGGTTTTAAAAGTAGAGAAGACAAGATTTTTCCTCTTTTCATAAATTAATCAGTTTAGAGAAACCTATTCGTGTTTGTTTGTTACTTTCATTAGAAAGTGTTTGTCATGTAAATTACAACTAAATACAGTATGTTTGTTTTAATAAGTGTGAACAATAAGTTCGTGTGTTATTGTTGTTTTCTTGTAATATTTAACGAAACAGGCAACTTCCACGCATGTGCCATGTAGAAAACAGAACGAGGCTTAGCAACAGGTTTAAACATGTAGGAAACAAAACGAGGCTTAGCAGCAGGGTTAAGCTTAATGTAGAAAACAGAACGAGGCTCAGTAGCAGGTTTAAGCTTAACGTAGAAAACAGAATGAGGCTTAGCAGCAGGTTTAAGCTTAATGTAGGAAACAAAACGAGGCCTAGCAGCAGGTTTTAGCTTACAGATAAATAAGTTTGTTGATTTTATCCAATGCAGTGTTGTGATGTAACATCTTTCTATTCAAAATATGATTAATTCTTATCTTTAGAGCAAAATTAGGAACCTATCAACACCAAATATCTGTGAACACTTTAATTCTTGAAATAATTCAACTTGCTAAATTATAATGTTTTATTTAGTAGTATAGGTTAAAACTGGTGTCGTATATGTATATACATATATGTTTAGTGGTCGTACGTTCCATCACGTCGTCATCTTGGATGAAACCGTATTCTTATTAGGTTTTTATTTTATTGTTCATAAACTATATCCATTATAGAGCTTTTATCAATAAACTGTTAAATTTCAGTGGTTCTAGAAATTCTAGATTTTTTTCTGTCCTTGTTTAGGAAATAGAATCAATACTTTCTACAACATAACATTAGCTTCGTAGATCGATTGTTATTGATTTTTAATAGATGAACTTTTTAATCTTGGAAATAAAATTAACAATTTTAGGCTTAATCTACGACTGTCGAATATTGAAGATCTTTCGTTAAAGTTTCAAGAAATATTTACACAGTTACGTTTCTTAAAAAACATCTTTAAAATTTTGTGTTTAGTTAAAACGCAACAACACTTGACAGATGTCAAATAAACCACGTTTAATAATACATGCTAAATGAAACCAAATCAATGTATCGTAATTTTTGTGCTTGAAATATGTACGAAAAGTTTTTTCTTCGTTACAATAAACAGAATCGAATCGCATTGTACGCAGTGAAACCAATAGGCCTAACGTTATGATCCATAAAGTAACATAGGCAACATTAAGATTTATTGACCTGGATCATTTGTCGTCGTTTATAACAAGTAAATGGAAGTTCTATTAGGAACACACATAGAGAACCAGTAACGAAGTGGAAGGATTAGTCGGCCAAAATGTAATCGTTGCCCATTGCACCAATATTCCATCTTCATGAGAGCCCAACAAATTGCACCTTTTATAAGTATGTTTACTCAAAAAACAACAACAAAAAACTAGCACAATTTCGTTTTCACTGGTTAATCTAGAAAATGGTCATCTTTATTGCTATAATTTGAGATACCATCGTAACCATAAATAATCTCTAAAACGCCACTTGAAAAGTTTCACACCTTCTGAATGGATAGTCTTAAGACTAACAAACATGTCAGCTATTTTTAGTAATAGTTCGTGTTGTGGTATTAGTATCTTTGACACGCCATAGGTAACGAGTGCAAATAAAACATAAAACATACTTTAACCTGAAAAGTATTTATATAAAACAAAATATTTCCTTTATAACTAAACATAGATTTAGGCAGTTTATAAAAAATAGTGGGAAATAATGACGTAGAGAACATCCATAACAAACCCTTCTGATATCTCAATAACACAACTGGTCTAACTTTCTAATCCATAATAAACTCTTCTGATATCTCAGTAATATAACTGATCTAACTTTCTAATCCATAACAAACTCTTTTGATATATCAATAACACAACTGGTCTAACTTTGTAATCCATAACACACTCTTCTGATATCACAATAACACAACTGGTCTAACTTTGTAATCCATAATAAACTCTTCTGATATCTCAGTAATATAACTGATCTAACTTTCTAATCCATAACAAACTCTTTTGATATATCAATAACACAACTGATCTAACTTTCTAATCCATAACAAACCCTTCTGATATATCAATAACACAACTGGTCTAACTTTCTAATCCATAAAACACTCTTCTGATATCACAATAACACAACTGATCTAACTTTATAATCCATAACAAACTCTTCTGATACCTCCTACTTATCACCCTACAGAACCAGGACCTTTGTTCTCCTACTTATCACCCTACAGAACCAGGACCTTTGTTCACCTACATATCACCTTACAGAACCTGGACCTTTGTTCTCCTTCTTATCACCTTACAGAACCAGGACCTTTGTTCACCTACATATCACCTTACAGAACCTGGACCTTTGTTCTCCTACCTCCTACTTATCACTCTACAGAACCAGGACCTTTGTTCTCCTACTTATTACCCTACAGAACCAGGACCTTTGTTCTCCTACTTATCACCCTACAAAACCGGGACCTTTGTTCTCCTAGCTCCTACTTATCACTCTACAGAACCAGGACCTTTGTTCTCCTACTTATCACCCTACAGAACCGGGACCTTTGTTCTCCTAGCTCCTACTTATCACCCTACAGAACCAAGACCTTTGTTCACCTACCTCCTACTTATCAACCTACAGAACCAGGACCTTTATTCACCTACCTCCTACTTATCAACCTACAGAATCAGGACCTTTGTTCACCTACCTCCTACTTATCAACCTACAGAACCAGGACCTTTGTTCTCCTACTTATCACCCTACAGAACCAGGACCTTTGTTCACCTACCTCCTACTTATCACCCTACAGAACCAGGACCTTTGTTCTCCTACCTCCTACTTATCACTCTACAGAACCAGGACCTTTGTTTCTTAAATGAAGCATTGAGGAGAAGAGATGTTTTTTATAATGAATTGAATGTGCTTCGAAATAAAAAAAATGGCGGAACAATAATTTTTGGTAAATTTTGATAGACACAAATATTTCAATTTTACTCAGTTTTCTTATTAAAGTTCTTAATAGATAAATGTTAATAACTGGATTTTTAATAAACCTAGAAAAATGACGATATTACAAAATAGAATACTCAGTTGTGTCAGTTTTTTTTTCGGGAATCACAGGAAGTTAAAAAAAAACAACAACAAGTTTTGGAACTAGTTTACCAAAAGAGTTTTGGAAACTAGTTTACCAGAATAGTTTTGGAAACTAGTTTACCAGAATAGTTTTGGATTTTTTTGCATAAACCTTCTGCAACTATATTATCATGCAAACTGGAAGAAACAAAAACTACTAGTTTGAATATTATGGATCTCTTACTTGCTGTAAGCAAAAACCCTACAAACGTCAGTTAGTGTCTGCGCATGCGTTATGATGTCGTATTCTATTTACTAAAACTTTTTTCGAGAACGTCAAAAATTCGTTTCGTAACAGTCATAAGGAAGGATATTTCTCAAGAATTAAGAATGTGTTCAAACGAAACTTATTTCAAATTTAAAACACATAAAGTGTAATAAGTTTAGAAATAAAAAAATCAGATTGCTCGGTAAGGTGTCTTCAATAACATAGGTTCCTGGTTTAAATGATTTTGATTTCAGAAAAAGAAGAAAGAAAAGGGGGAAAGAAATGACCGTCAATAAGTCTTAAAGATGAAAATAACAACAACTCTAAACAAAATATAAAAGTCGCATTTACAAATCTAAATTAAATTACATCCAATCAAAACAAAGATTTTTTTTCTAGTTTAACCTTGGAAGATGTAGCTCGTGACTTTTGGCGCCCAAGAATGACCAGATGGAATAACCTAAAAAATCAGTAAGGGTCGTCAGTCGGGTTAAGCACATGTGTTGCCGATCAATTCTGCCCAATGAAATACGATCCACGTGGACGGAGAAGGATTAGTTTGTGAAAGCTGACTGTTTCTCCTATAGCATTGGTCTATTTTCGAAAGTGAAACAACTACATATAGTAATGGCTGGAGACGGCTTGAATGGGTAATGAAGAAAAAAATTAACATAAGTTTAACATAACAGAAAATGTACAACGTTTCGATAAGGTTTTGTCATCATCATCAGGTATTAAAGTTTTTCTTCATTA
>NW_013671479.1:33983-36176 GCF_000517525.1 Limulus polyphemus | reverse complement strand
TAATGAAGAAAAACTTTAATACCTGATGATGATGACAAAACCTTATCGAAACGTTGCACATTTTCTGTTATGTTAAACTTATGTTAATTTTTTACTTCATTACCCATTCAAGCTGTCTCCAGCCATTATTAGTCTCAAAGTGGGTTCCTCGTTATCGAATTTCAACTACATATAGTAGTTGGATTTTTATAAAACGTATCCCCCCCCCCCCCACTGGCACAGCGGGGGGGTCTGTGGACTTGCAACGCTTACGTAGAACGTTTGCTAAAGACAGCGACACAATAGTTAACGCAGAAAGAAGATTAACCCCCCAAGTTACGGACTTGTTTTTATACCTTTCACTGCCGGTGGGGTACATATATTGCATCATATTGAGTGATTTCATATTTCTTTCAAAACCCTGTGTAAGAAGGGGATTAACATCATTTAACTTTCTATATAAGATACCTAGGGAACCCCCCCAGACGGACCACATTGATATTTATAGGGTTCAAAGGTTAGCGGAAGGCAGTTATGGTAGATTTAAGTTCAGTTTCAATTTCGCTACACGAGGGCTATATGGGTTAGCCGGCCCCAATTTAGCAGTGATAGACCAGAGGGAAGGCAGCTAGTCAACAACACCCACCGCCAACTCTTGAGCTACTCTTTTACCAACAAGTAATGTGATTGACCGTCGCAGTATAACGTCCCCTCGACTGAAAGGGCGAGCATGTTTGGAGTGACGGGGATTCGAACCCGCGACCCGCAGATTGCGAGTCGAGTGACCTAACAACCTGGCCATGGCAAGCCCGCATTCTGATCGAAGCGATAGGACTAATTTAAAATTAAAAAAAAAACCAAACGAAATCACGGTGTAACAGATAATATAATTCACTACCACCTATTATCCAGATAATGTTTTATTCCACCTTCGTTTGTTTGTTTGTAGTTAAGCACAAAGCTACACAATGGGCTGTCTGTGCTGTGGCCATCACGAGTATCGAAACCCGTTTGATAGCGTCATAAGTCCACAGAGTCCAATTTCGAGAAAAGTGCGTATCGATATAGTGATTCTAACATTTGAAGGAAAGAAATGGACACACGAAAAAAACCGTATACCTATTTATTGAAGAGCGTTGTCCTTTGTGTTTTAGTACTATCTACTGGGATCGAACTCCGAATTCAAACCTAGAGATATAGACTCAAGAGTTTGTTTGTTTGTACTTTAAGTACAAGGCTACACGATGGGATATCAGTGCTCTGCCCACCACGGGTATCGAAACCCGATTTCTGGCGTTGTAAGTCCGCATATATTCCGTTGTGCCACTGGGGGAAGGGAGCAAACTCAAGAACTTCCAAAACTAACAGAATCTTTTCTATATATATACTCATAGGTAGTGAGGTGAGCTGATTTGAAGTTAATTGTTCTAACAAAACAAAAACTGTTCGATTTGGTATCCCGGAAATTTCACAGTTTGATGCGTTTCTCTTGTAAATATATATATATATATCTAAACGTTTCGGTTACATCAACTGTGCATATTTAACTGTTTTCATGTGACACATTATGATGACAAACTTAGAAACCGATAACTTTAAAAATGTTGGGAAAATCTACGATATTTTAAACAAACAAAAAGCTATTAATGTCATTATATTTATTTGATATAAACACAAGTCATGTACTCAACTCGGGGCCCCCTAGTGGCTTAGCGATAAGTCTGAAGGCTTATAACGCTAAAATCCGGGTTTAGATATCCGTGATGGCACAGCACAGATAGCCCATCGTGTAGCTTTGTGCTTAGCAGCGAACAAACCCAGCCCACGTTAATAAACTGAAATAACTGAGTTAGAGTAATGTTAGAGTAATGTTCACATCGGAATAAAAATACACAAACAGTAAGACTCGTTTATAACCGGATTTATATTATAAAAACTAAACAATGCAACCTATTTTCACGAGACAAATTTTGATATTTTCACAACCAATGACGTAGCTACAAGAGAAATATGTACCTGAAAGGCCCGTCAATTTCTTGGCATGGTTTGTTTGTTTGTAATTAAGCACAAAGCTACACAATGGGCTATCTGTGCTCTGCCCACTACGGGTATCGAAACCCGGATTCTAGCGTTGTAAGTCCGCAGACATACCGCTGTGCCACTGGGGGGGCCTTGGCATGGATACTAGGTTCTGTTGCCTGGCCGCCTTCCTTT
>NW_013671479.1:26608-33973 GCF_000517525.1 Limulus polyphemus | reverse complement strand
TCTGGTCAGTAGTTCGAAATTAAGTATCGTGTCAGATAGTCTAAATATATTTGCCATAAATATACAAATTATAAATACAATCAGAAAGTGAGATCTTCTAATCATACGCGTTTCTAGAAGCCTAATGTTTAAAAATCTCAACTGTAGTCTTACATTTCTGATTAAATATTGAGTTGATATGAAGAATTCTACTACAAATATCACTGACTTTTCTTTTATTTTTTGGCTCTCGACGTGTTGAAAATGTTTTGATGAATGGTGTAAGAATTTTTTTTTTATTTTCCTTCGGCATCTGACGTAAATGGTTGTAATGGAGATGACAAATTTAACAAAACCTACGAAGAGTGATTGGAAATAAGGCTTAAGGAAAGGATTCTCCATCGTTAAGTTGTTCTCGGCGGTATCGATAAATTCAGCTAAATTGGTTCGCTCGTCAAGAAGGAAACTTATTGATTTAGTTCGGAGCTGTTTTCCACTCATATCGAAAATTATGGCATCGATTGGCTGATGATGTGACAAAAGTCAAGGATAGGTCAATTAAAGATAAATAGAACGAATCAGAAATACTGTTTTAAAAAAAGAAGTCCCAATGTCGATTTATGTTACATTTAGGTTTAATGAATAAAGTCGCGGGGATACTAATAAAAACTACAAATATCGTAATGAAACAAGTAATCGGTAGTTCTGTCCTAAACTGAATAAGTCACGAATGGAGTAATAGATACTATGAAGAACAACTCAAGAAATTGATGGAGTGGTTAGTAAAAGTCAGAGATTTATTTAAATATCTTCCGAGGAAGTCTAGGTTACGTCAAAAGCCAATTGTGGGTCTATGGATGAAGAAGAAGTCGTGCGTTCAATAAACATCAAATACAGGTTAATAAAAAGACAAGAAGGTAAAAAATGACAAAAAAAAAGAATGTCGCAAATGGGTCACAAATTGGGCAATAAAAAAGCCGCGGATAAGACGCTAACGTACTGGCAGCTTGGTCAATGACAGATATCACATGATTGGTTAGTAAATGATTGCCACGTAAACCACCCATACGCCGCCTGGATTCTGAGGTGATTTTGTCACGTGACTTCCAGACCCCCCCTTTTTGTGACGTAATCATGCGTAATTGTAGAAATACACATCAAGGCTTGAAGCATAAATTACAATAAGCGCAAAACAATAAGATTCTACGCCGTAACTACTCCCCGGTGGCTCAACGGTAAATCAGTGGGTTTATAATGCTAAAGTTTGGGTTTCGATACCCGCGGAGGACGGAATACAGATAGCCCCTTCTGTAGCTTTGTGTTTTACAACAAAATAAACAAACACTTAACCTCAATTATAAAATAGAATTAGGAATATTGTTGTTGTTGGAATCGAACCCCGAATTTTAGAGGTGTAACTCCGTAAACTTACCGCTGCCTCACCGGTGTACGAATTAAGAATGAGGAATCAATAAGAACCAAATACAGATAAAATAAAATCCACCAAAGCACCCAAACACCCACAAACGTGTTTTTTTTTCAACAAAGCTGATTAATATCGGAAATGGATAATTCTGTGAAAGTGTCTCAGAAAACTATTGAAACTGTCATTGGAAAGTTTCGATTTAACTTGAATTAAAAGCTCGTTAGCGAGAGCATATTATCTGCCAGACACAGTTCTATGACGTTCGACTGGCTTGCGTTTCTGATGGGGTCATTTTGAATAAAAGCATTTTTTTAAAGACCCAAGAGATTTGGATAAACAGTCCCTGGATCGTTATTTCTCCGGTTTACAGGAGTCCTCTTGTTACTTGATATTATTGTCTCTTTATTGGTTCTTTGTCGATTAGTTTTCCAAAGAAACATCAAATGTTATACTGTTTTGTTTTTGGCCGGTGGGAGATTTGACGTCACATGATGGGCGTGTGGCTGAATTTCTGTAATTTGTGATTAGTAGTTACAAACTTGTGCAAAAATTATTGTTAGTTTCTCTCTGAAGAAGAGTTTAGGTGGGAGGAATGGTATTGGTCGAATATGTTTTATCGAACTATGGGTAGTCGTGTTTGGGTTTAGTTAGGTCAGATCAGATGAATGAACTTATGCTTTCACGGTTATTCTGTTTCTTCGAGGATTTTCGTCGTAATGACTGATATGTCGTCTCATAGCTTATTCTTCACGAATCATCCCTGTTTCAGTTGCATTTCTGGTGCCAGCAAAAAAGATAATGAAAAAGATTCTCAAAATGGACAATATAGTTGTCGGGAACTAATGCCAAAATCTCAACAATAGCTACAATATAGTTGTCGGGAACTAATGCCAAAATCTCAACAATAGCTACAATATAGCTGTCAGGAACTAATGCCAAAAGTTTCACAATAGCTACACTATAGTTGTCGGGAACTAATGCCAAAATCTCAACAATAGCTACAATATAGCTGTCAGGAACTAATGCCAAAAGTTTCACAATAGCTACACTATAGTTGTCAGGAACTAATGCCAAAATCTTCACAGTAGCTACAATATAGCTGTCAGGAACTAATGCCAAAAGTTTCACACTAGCTACAATGTAATTGTCAGGAGCTAATGCCAAAAGTCTTCACAATAGCTACAATATAGCTGTCAGGAACTAATGCCAAAAGCTTCACAATAGCTACAATGTAATTGTCAGGAGCTAATGCCAAAAGCTTCACAATAGCTACATTATAGTTGTCAGGAGATAATGTCAAAAGCTTCACAATAGCTACAATATAGCTGTCAGGAACTAATGCAACATGTTACAATAACAAAAATATACTTAGCGCTAGCGCTAATGTATTACTTCCAATAATCTATATAATTACGAAAGCGACAAGCACGCCTCGTAATGCCCATTTCTCACTTCACAACGCGAGCCCTATAACACTAGTCACTGGTTTCGAAAATATTCGGGCAAGCTTCATGATTGGCTGTACGATGCGAACGTCCAATTACTTTTTTTTTATGAATTATATCTGCCGTAAATAATTCTAAACAGAAAATCACAAACATTTGCCTGTTAAACCTAACTTTACATATTTTACAGGGTAATATATCTCCATTAAATAGAAAGAAAAAAATGGCGTATAAAAAAACGCAGGAAAGTTTCGTATCCAAACCTAAAGAATGGGTATTATCAGTCTTCTTGTTCGTGTTTGGAAACTTTCAAGCTTTCTACATTAAATCTTGATCGATAATGAATTCGTGGAACACTGACGTATTCTACACGTTCCAGGGAATGAACATAAAATGTTCAGTATTTTTTTTTTCGACTAACTTTCGTGTAACGTTTTTCCCTACAAACTCAACATTGAGTAATCGACGTCCCTGTTTTTAATAAATATTTCTAATTAGTTACTTCAACCGGTTATTACTGATATTCTAATTAGGTTTGAAAATACTTTCAATTTTAATCTATTCAGAATTACTAAGCGCTCTGTTTTGGATATATCAATATTGAACTTTATTAAATCTGACCCAAAAACTCGTGGATAATTGTACGCACTTATTTATATATAAGTTGTTGTAGCCAGGGGGTCATATTTTAAGCAACACAAAATAATTTCATTTTCACCCTGTTCTTTTAATAATATGGTAATTATTAGCCTCAGTGGATTGATATGCCCTGGTGGTTAGGGCGTTCAACTCGCAATCTGTAAGTCGGGGTTTCGAACCCCCCCCGTCTCCGAACATGCTCTCCCTTTCAGTCGTGGGAGCCTTATAATGTGACGGCCATTCCCATTAGTGATTGGTAAAACAGTAGCCCAAGAATTGGCGGTGGGTGGTGTTGGTTAGCTGTCTTTCCTCTAGTCTATCGCTGTTAAATTAGGGACGGCCAGCGTAGATAACTCTAATGTAGTTTTACCCGCAATTCAAACTGACGTGAGTATCTTGTACGTAGACAAGAGTAATCAAGTAGCTACCTTACAATGGATATCAGTTCAACTTGAATATTGTTTTAACCTCAAGTGAGGGTAAGTTTACTTTTATTTTGTATGTCTAATCATTAACTCTTTTTTTAACTTCAACTTGAATATTGTTTTAACCTCAAGTTTGGGTAAGTTTACTTTTATTTTGTATATTTAATCATTAACTCTTTTTTAACTTCAACTTGAATAGTTTTTTAACCTCAAGTGAGGGTAAGTTTACTTTCATTTTGTATATTTAATCACAAACTTTCTTTAACTTCTAAGTATAAGGTTTTCAAGTCTCGCTGCTAAGAAACTAAAACAGTTATTGGCTTCCATCTATCTATTTGTCTGTCTATCTATCTGTCCATCCATTCATCTATCTATTATTTGTTTCGTTCCAATCACTTCTTTTCTGTAGAAGGACCACTAGTAGTAGATACACGTCTATTGCTTCTAGTCATGAAAAGATAGTCATGAATTGTGACTTTTAGAGGCGCCAGATTTAGCGACGTGGGTTCGGAATTGGTTGTATTTTGTGTCAATCTCTGAGACTCTGAGAAGAGAGGATAAAAACTAACCCTTCCCTTTCCAACATGCTTATAGCTGCATTGACATTAGTTAGGCCTAGCCCTTGTTAATGTGAAAAGATAGTCAGTCATTTGACTGTTTGCATAAACAACTTAGAATAAAGCCACGTGTTTATCGGTGTCATTTACAACGTGTTTATTTTTTATTAAATTTGAATTACACTTTTTTAGATTGAAAAAATAGTAATTTTTATCACCTAATATATCGATTGAGATGATAAATGGATTATTAATAAGTATTCATTTTTAACCTCAACGTGGGATAAACGACCAGATTATACCTCTAGGTTTACAATATAGTCTCCCTAATCTTCAACTACCGAGTAGAGAGAGAAGGGCAACCAGACAGTAGCACCCGCCGCCACAAGAACGGCTTCTGGTTTTGAACCTGGCTACGGTGCTAGTAGTCACTCCTTATAATGATCACATCCACAACTGAAATTGTAGAATGCGTTTCGCGGCATCGCAGTGCGAACCTTGGACCATCCGATACGCAGCACGGCACGTTAACCTCTCGCTACGCCCAAATTGGCCTCGAGGAAGACAAGTACGTGAATCAAGATGTATAATCGACACGGAACACACAAAAATATTTGAGTTATTTTTTTTTTTTAGCAAAAACAATAAGTGAATGTGTTACAGAGGCAGGGGAAGAGGGAATTTGTTCCCCACTCTCAAATCAGTTGGGAGGCGAAATTTTATCATTTCTAGTTAATTTGCATCAGAAGAATTTCCTTGCATTTGTAAATTAGCGATAAAATTTTTATCAATCCATCTTTGCATCGGGATAAAATTTTAAAGTCGCTCGTAAAGTATTGAACTGATGTATCGACATCTTTACGAGCAGTGTTGTTTTGTGTGTACAGTCGCTCAGTACGTCCATCATTTGCTATCATTATTATTATTATTTTTTTTATATTTCACCAGACTATATGTCAATGGTATACGTATTGAAATAATTGTTTGTGGCCAATAAATGTCTTCAGATTCATCTAGCTTCGTTGTCACTGGTTCTGCTGACGACTAGAGAAAAAGTCTCCGTTCACTTTAATAGATGCGAATTCATTGGAGCGCCCCCCATCGTCAGCTGTCAGTTACACCATTCTCGTATGTCTTGGCCTGGAAAATGCTTAGCAAACCAAAGTTACTTTGTCTTTTTTTTTTGTTTTTTTAGTAATTGAAAGTAATTTTATTTTATAGTATACCAACAAAATATTTAGATTAAAAACAAGTTGTTAATAAAGTGTATTATTATCATTTTGTGACTTTAATGTTAAGGGTCCTTCTCGACGGATCGGCGGTAAGTTTACGAACTTACGACGGTAATAAAACCCATGTTCGACTCTTCGCGTATATAATGTAACTTTGTTCTAAAACAAACAATAGCATGTTAAGAATGATGTATTTGAGTAAATAAAAAAAACGACCCACTGGTTAAATGTTCAATGTTTTGTTATATTTAATAAAGGTTTATCATTACCTACAAATGACAAAATCAAACCCACGTTAGACATTAAAAATAAAACAAAAAAAAGGTTTTTAACGTGAAATATTTTAACCGGAAACTTTAATTGAAATGTATTAGCTCTATTTTTGACATAGTTGAAATATGTGAAGAAATTACTTGGTTTTATTTTCAGTTAAAAGTAACGTGTTAAAAAAACTTATCTCAATTTTTATTTGATTCTATTTCACGAGTTAATTTCTTTTTCTTGGCCGAAGAAAAGAGACGACACTTGACTCTAACCTGAATAAGTGCTTGGAGTTATTGTAATAATTGTTTTTATCAATAATTTATTTTATTACCTCAGCAGCAACCATTGTTCTAGAAACCTAGAACCACGTGGATAACAGCGGAAATAGATTAACTTCAAATGTCACAACATTCACAAAAGTGAAGATAGAACACGATAGTGTTATTTAATTAAGTTGACGTTTATAGCTTTATCCACTGCCCTCAAGATCTCAAGCCAGAACATAACGTGGGGAATCTCGTCAAAAACTGAAATCAGAACATAACGTGAGGAATCTTGTCAAAAACTGAAATCAGAACATAACGTGAGGAATCTTGTCAAAAACTGAAATCAGAACATAACGTGGAGAATCTTGTAAAAACTGAAATCAGAACATGATATGGGGAATCTTGTCAAAAATTGAAATCAGAACATAATGTGAGGAATCTCGTCAAAAACTGAAATCAGAACATAATGTGAGGAATCTTGTCAAAAATTGAAATCAGAACATAATATGAGGAATCTCGTCAAAAAGTGAAATCAGAACATAATGTGAAGAATATCAAAAACTAGAATCAGAACATAACGTGGGGAATCTTGTCAAAAATTGAAATCAGAAAACATGATGTCAGGAATCTCGTCAAAAATTGAAATCAGAACATAATGTGAGGAATCTCGTCAAAAACTGAAATCAGAACATAATGTGGGGAATCTTGTCAAAAACTGAAATCAGAACATAACGTGGGGAATCTTGTCAAAAATTGAAATCAGAAAACATAATGTGAGGAATCTCGTCCAAAATTGATATCAGAAAACATAATGTGGAGAATCTTGTCAAAAATTGAAATCAGAAAACATAATGTGAGGAATCTTGTCAAAAACTGAAAACAGAACATAATGTGAGGAATCTCGTCAAAAACTGAAATCAGAACATAATGTGAGGAATCTCGTCTTCTGATTTCAGTTTTTTATAACGTGGGGAATCTTGTCAAAAATGGAAATCAGAACATAATGTGAGGAATCTTGTTAAAACTGAAATCAGAACAGAATGTGGAGAATCTTTTCAAAACTGAAATCAGAACATAACGTGGGGAATCATGTCAAAAACTGAAATCAGAACATAACGTGGGGAATCTTGTC
>NW_013671479.1:24492-25608 GCF_000517525.1 Limulus polyphemus | reverse complement strand
AAAAAAAAGAAACAAGAAAACAAGAAATTTCGAACATACTACAAAAGCGCTATCTGGTGTTCGTTTTTCACGTAGTAACTTCGAAAAGTTAGCAGAAATATAATTTTATGTACCAGACGTTGAGTCGGGGTAAGCTTCTTAGCGGTTTATGAGAAGTCTAATTTTGGATTTTAATCTCGTGAGTTTTATACCAAATATATTACAGATAAACATTTGGCTGAGTGCTTGCTATAAACCTAAACATAAAATCTTAAACGTTGTCATGACAACCAAAGGCGGTATTAATTGATCAAAAAAATTAGTTGTTTTTATTTACGTAATAGTGTGGGAATTCTATATTATAATTATTTAAATGACGGATATATAAATTTCAGAAAAACTATCACTTTGTTATATAACAAGAAACGCGTCTTATCTAAAGTTTGGGGGTGGGTAGGGGGCGTGCAGTTGTTTGCTCCTAAATGTAGCCTTCAGTAAGTTATTTTATACATTAATTGGGACTTTCAATAGGCCTAAAGAACGTAAAAGAATTCGTGTTTGAGAAATTTGGTGTACGTTGTCTTGTTGTTTAATCTATTACCAAATTAAGTAGAGTTGAATGAACTAAATAATTTATGTAATTTTAATTAGATACAAATTTAGTTATGAGTTACACATCTATTATTGCTCTACTTTTTTTTTTAAAGAATCATAGTTAAAATTAATTATTGTCAATTTACTGTCATAGAAATTCCACTCGTTACTGTCAGGAAAAGAAAATCAAAAGACACCATTTTTGTGAGGTAACTTATCGTTGTTCAATATTTTCCAAAGCTGTACCTACAAATCCGCTGACTGGACATTGGCTAGCTGACAAATGGTCAATTAAGTACACTTCTCGAGGTGAGGCCACACAGTAAACCATCAACTAACCAGACATTTATTGTAACGAAAACATTGGGTTACAAATGGTGCTCATTGGGATCTGTCAAATTAGATAAAACAAGGTGGGTTTTTGGTAATGTTCAGGATAGTTAAGTACATATCCACGAAAAACAATACGTCTACCCAGAAACACGTGGTTTGTTTGAAATATCAGACTTTCTGTCTACCAAGAAACACGTGGTTTGTTTGAAA
>NW_013671479.1:23543-24482 GCF_000517525.1 Limulus polyphemus | reverse complement strand
GAGGAATCTCGTCAAAACTGAATCAGAACATAACGTGGGGAATCTCGTCAAAAACTGAAATCAGAGAACATAATATGAGGAATCTCGTCAAAACTGAATCAGAACATAACGTGGGGAATCTCGTCAAAAACTGAAATCAGAACATAATATGAGGAATCTCGTCAAAAACTAGAATCAAAGCACAATATGGGTGTGTTTGGTCATTACAGTTTATCTTAGGATCGAGGTCTTCTATGTTGTAGTTAGAGTTTGATTACTCTCAACAACACATGAATTAAACGTCTAAACAATATGAACTTTTTAACGTAAAAGATCCATAGTTGAACCTTACTTTATTTTCTTCAGCAGTAAGGAATGTCTGGGGGGTCATCTACAAATCTTCACATCAGAAATCCCAAAGGCTGAGGCTTAGCCTTTAATTAGCTGCGCTCGCCGCCTACACGGTTAATATTAACCGAATAGTAGGTTTTATTATCATAGTTACAAAGCTAAAAGTACGTAGAGTATTTAACGACATTTCGCGATTCGAACCTTGTATCAGTTGACTGCAATCCGACACGCTAACCAATAAACATGCAGATTCGCGTGTAATAAAAGTAATGATGACTGACCAACGTTCAATTTTTTTTTGAGAAATTGTCTATTTCGTTTTGAATCTGTTTTAACTTTCGCAAAAAAAAAGCTCTTGCATCAAATTCGTTATAACTTTTTTCCAGTAATTTCGATTTAATAACAAATTTTCATTTAATAATAAATTGGATAGAGTTTTAAAAAATCCATCTTCTTGCCAAGACACCAATTCTTAAACTTTTATAGAAGCACTTCAATTCCCACACACAAAAAAAGAAAATTTGTTTGTTTGTAATTACCCACAAAGCTACGCAACGGGCTATCTGTGCTCTGCCCACGACGGGTATCGAAACCCAGATTCTAGCGTTG
>NW_013671479.1:20351-22555 GCF_000517525.1 Limulus polyphemus | reverse complement strand
ACCAAAAAACACGTGGTTTGTTTGAAATATCAGGCTTTCTGTCTACCAAAAAACACGTGGTTTGTTTGAAATATCAGACTTTCTGTCTACCAAAAAACACGTGGTTTGTTTGAAATATCAGACTTTCTGTCTACAAAAAAACACGTGGTTTGTTTGAAATATCAGACTTTCTGTCTACCAATAAAAACGTGGATTTAGACAAAAGTGTGATAAGTACAACGCCAAGAAACACGTGGTTTGTTTGAAATATCAGATATTTCTGTCTACCAATAAACACGTGGATTGTTGGAATTATTAGACGTTTCCAATGAAGATTTGTCATTTATTTCCAATACAAAATCATATGCACAAACATGATATTATGATGGTGATACTTATATATTAAAAGTTCGTTTCCAAACTACCCAAGCTGATGAAGTCTCGTCCCAGATTAATGTTAAACTAGCTGACGTAAGAGGGAGGTGGGAAGGTGATAGGGATCATATCAAATACCAATCCTCCTATGTCTCTCATCGGGGAGGGTCCTAACGATACGGGCAAGTTTGGTAACAATCGGTTCAGTCATTCGCTAGTTGTAATAAGACGCGCAGAGTTTCGTCAGATAGTGTCTTAAACGATATGTGGACCAACTGATAAAGTACAGATCTTATATTTTCAAAACATAACAGGTTACAAATATTATTGCTAGTTTTATGTGTAAAAAGAAGTAAGGACACAAGCCGGAAATGTCAATTATTATCATTAGTTTCATTTGTAATAGACAGCATATTTCATTATCTATCTCTCTCTCTGAGGTACACGAGAGACAGAAGTTTTTATTTTTCTAATCCTGATGGACGGCCATTGGTGCATCCACAAAAAAAATATTTACTTCTGGCTTAACGATTATCGTATTGAACTGGCTGGTCATGTTTATTCCTTTACTTCTGGCTTAACGATTATCGTATTGAACTGGCTGGTCATGTTTATTCCTTTACTTCTGGCTTAACGATTATCGTATTCAACTGGCTGGTCATGTTTATTCCTTTACTCCTGGCTTAACGATTATCGTATTGAACTGGCTGGTCATGTTTATTCCTTTACTTCTGGCTTAACGATTATCGTATTGAACTGGCTAGTCATGTTTATTCCTTTACTTCTGGCTTAACGATTATCGTATTGAACTGGCTGGTCATGTTTATTCCTTTACTCCTGGCTTAACGATTATCGTATTGAACTGGCTGGTTATGTGGGTCTTCAGTTTGAGATGAAGGAAAACAGCAAACAAACAAACCTATACTTTTATGCGTGTTTTAATAATACGTTTAAGGTAGAACACAGTCCTAAAAAATAGCCATCATCCTCTTATTTAAAGTTAGGCCTACCGTACAGAATAGTTTTACATCTTTCATTACAGAATGTTAATATATTAATTTGTAGAACCGTATCCAACAGGAAAACATGTTAGTAGTTTCTTAGTCTTACTAACAGTTTCCAACAGGAAAACATGTTAGTAGTTTCTTAGTCTTACTAACAGTTTCCAACAGAGAAATACTAGTCTCTAGAACCGTTTCCAACAGGAAAACATGTTAGTAGTTTCTTAGTCTTACTAACAGTTTCTAACAGAGAAATACTAGTCTCTAGAACCGCTTCCAACAGGAAAACATGTTAGTAGTTTCTTAGTCTTACTAACAGTTTCCAACAGAGAAATACTAGTCTCTAGAACCGCTTCCAACAGGAAAACATGTTAGTAATTTCTTAGTCTTACTAACAGTTTCCAACAGAGAAATACTAGTCTCTAGAACCACTTCCAACTTAGCTGTTTCCGGAAATAAAACAAATGTAAATTTAGCATCTTCTGTAAAACGTAATACAATATGGGACAGAAAGAAAGAATTCGTTTAGAAGGAAAATTACTAAGTAACGTTTCTTTAATATATGTTTTGTACTGTAGGTGTTAAGCAACGTTTGCTTACTATATATTTTGTACTGTAGGTGTTAAGCAAAGTTTGTTTACTGTATGTTTTGTACTTTAGGTGTTAAGCAACGTTTGTTTACTGTATGTTTTGTACTGTAGGTGTTAAGTAACGTTTCTTTACTATATGTTTTGTACTTTAGGTGTTAAGCAACGTTTGCTTACTATATATTTTGTACTGTAGGTGTTAAGCAACGTTTGCTTACTATATATTTTGTACTGTAGGTGTTAAGCAAAGTTTGTTTACTGT
>NW_013671479.1:17395-19489 GCF_000517525.1 Limulus polyphemus | reverse complement strand
AGAGTATATATATTTTTATATATATTTTATAAAAGATGGAGCTGTAACGTACGTAAAAGCTGAAGTCCCCAATGTATACTTGAATTTTTCTACTCGAAAAAACTAATTCTTGTATATCTCAAGTAAAAAAAAAAAAATATGTCGCCTTTCTTCCAGTTACAACAAGATATGTACTTTAACAATACGCCGTAGTAGTTCAATCACACCCGAGAAAGGAGTCTTGAAGGTTTACACCCAGCGCAATGGCGAGGAAAAAAAAATATCTTTTTGATTTAACATTTGAATGAAGACAAATCAATTTATTTTTTTCTTGGATTATACTAAGACTTTATGTCTACTTTCCGTTATATATATATATATATATCTGTTCCACAACTGACGTCAAAAGATGCCTTCGGTATTACCAATGCACCATATCTACATTTCGTGATCTCCAAGAATAAGCAATCATAGCACTGCGATTTTGTTTATTCTTTTAAATATTAGCTATAATACTTATTACCATGGAATGCCCTCTTGTGGCCCCTTTGTCACTGACGTCGCGTCATAGCCACTCTCTCCGTTCCTCGAATGGCCGACTACTGCCTGTTTATGGTTTTATGGTGTTCGAAAACAAAATGAAATTAAAACTTCCTATGAAATAGTTTTTTTCAGTCACTGAATGGGAGATTTGAATTTCTGTATTCCGTATTGTATTACCTCGCGCTGTTTTTGAGGATTACTTTTTTTTTGTTTTTATGTATATTTGAAAATAGCTAACTTTTATTTCGCTCAGAAAGAAGAGAGTGGGTCAGTATAAGTTTATGGAACTTGCAGTGCTCAAATTCGGGATTTGATTCCCGTGATGGACAGAGCGCAGATAATCCATTGTGTTGGTTTTCGCTAAAACAAAAGAACGTAAAAAGATAAAAACGCATTCGTCTATTACATAACTTAGGCAATACTGTGGGACTTACATCGCTAAAATCCGGGGTTTGAGTCCTCGCGGTGGAAACAGCGAAGATAATCCATTGTGTAGTTTTGCGTTAAAAACAAAGAAACAGATCTAGTATTTTCTACGTTCAGTAACCGAATTTATTTGGTGAGACGGTGTGTTTATACATCATAAACTTATAGCCATGTAAATGGTTTCCTCCGTTTTAAAACATTCTACAAGAAGACGCAAAAACTCTGGTTTTTTTATCTTGTTACGATATAATCGAGTTAATATTTAAAGGCACAATTTAAACAAAAACGAATTAAACTTATAATCGCAACTAGGATTGGAATTATCAACCTGACCGATACCGTAAGCGGACATAGTCGCCCCCTAATGGTGAAATACCGGCCAGAGAGAGGGTAACAATCCGGCAGCACCCACCGCCACAAACGCTTTGCCAGATTCTTTGAACCCAATAATATGATTGATTGTTACTTTTATAACCTGCCCACAGATGAAAGTGCGAAGTGCATTCAGCGCCACTATGTCCCGAGCCTTGGAACTTACGCTCCGCAGCCCAGCACGTTAACCACTAAATCAAATCCAAAAGAAAAATTTGTTCAGCCGGTCACCCGAGAAAATTACGTTAGGTCATCAATGATTTAAATATACTGTATCTGTAGAAGGTATACGACATTTGTAACCATCCCAATACCGGCTGAATCCTAAGATAAATTTGTAACAACAACAAAGTCTAACTTGACCTTCCCAATACCGGCTGGGTCTTAAGATACATTTGTAACTACAACAAAGTCTAACTTGACCTTCCCAATACCGGCTGGGTCCTAAGATACATTTGTAACTACAACCAAGTCTAACTTGACCTTCCCAATACCGGCTGGGTCCTAAGATACATTTGTAACTACAACAAAGTCTAACTTGACCTTCCCAATACCGGCTGGATCCTAAGGTACATTTGTAACTACAACAAAGTCTAACTTGACCTTCCCAATACCGGCTGGGTCCTAAGATACATTTGTAACTACAACAAAGTCTAACTTGACCTTCCCAATACCGGCTGGGTCCTAAGATACATTTGTAACTACAACAAAGTCTAACTTGACCTTCCCAATACCGGCTGGGTCCTAAGATACATTTGTAACTACAACAAAGTC
>NW_013671479.1:7421-16639 GCF_000517525.1 Limulus polyphemus | reverse complement strand
GGTGGATAAGATACATTTGTAACTACAACAAAGTCTACTTGACCTTCCCAATACCGGCTGGATCCTAAGACACTTTACGTGCTAATCGCATCATTAAAGAACCGGGAGATGGGTTCAGGAAGAAAAAGGTCATTTCTTTGAATATCTATAAATAATAGACAGATACATTTACACAGGTTCAAGAGATAAATGTTTGAAATTAAAAAAATACAAACTTTTATTCTCAAATTGTTAAATAAATACAGTGCATAAAGCTTAGAGAACGCGCTTTTTTATGCCAGGATGAAATAAAAAGCTAGCTCGCTAGTTTCTATATAAAATTTCTCCGTTGATGTTAAAGATTTAGCAAATTAAATTTCTATATTTTTTTTTATTTTGAAGATGAAAATAAAGACCATTAGCAGCTGATTTGACTTCAAATCAATTCTAATGCGCATGACAGTGTTGAGCCTGAATTATACAACATATAAAAACGTTTTTTTGTGTGTTCTATATTTTAGAGCAAAGCTTCACAAGAGACTGTCTGCATCCTATCCACCGAGGAGAATCGAACCTCAGATTTTATCGATGTAAGTCTTATAGTACTGTGCCTAAATTAGACAACATATGAAAACAGATGTTTATGTTCTCGGTATTATCGCAAATCTCAACGATGGGTTATCTGCGCTCTGTCCACCGAGGAGAATCGAACCTCAAATTTTAGCGATGTACTGTGCCTAAATTAAACAACATATGAAAACAGATGTTTATGTTCTCGGTATTATCGCAAATCTCAACGATGGGCTATCTGCGCTCTGTCTACTGAGGGGAGTCGAACCAAAGATTTTAGACTCTTGTTAATAAAAAAAGTATCTGAAACCGGAAGTCAAACTGGTTAGGAAAACAAATAAACAAATGTTACCTGAAAAGCCAGGGTTATTAAAAACCCGACTAATGAACGGCTGTGATAAAAAAAACTGACATTTTTCTTTTTACGTTTCCCTCTATGTTTTTGTTTTTTTTCTTATGTGTTTAATTTTCTGACTTCACCAATTTTATCCTGACAGTTAGATATAGATATTTATCTCACGAGAAAATTCTCTCTCAGCCCAACTGGAGTTTCAGGTAATAACCGTACAAGAAGTAAATCATCGCTTGTGACAACCTGAAATATCACCGCGAGCTTTGTGGAAAAGTAAGAACGACAAGTTCGAGAGTCTAAGAAAAATACCGAAGAAATTTAGAAGACCGGAAAAGTTATGAACTATGAGCCATAAAAGATGATGTATCACAAGTTCGTGAACGAAAAAAATCTAGTTCCAGTTCTGTTTTCACGAACCTTCTTTTATTTAAATCGATGACAATGTTGTGTTGCACTCACGGTTAAGGAAAAGTAATATATGTTTAAAGAAATATTCTATTAAACACGGAAAGGACAAATCTACGTAATGCTCTAAAGTAAAGAAAGGCCTAACAAATATAATAGTCGTGTACTTATTATTCAGTGGTTTCAACATTTTATTGGGCTACAACCAAGTACATCATTTTTTTGTTGGTTGAAGAACTTCTGTGTTTAAGTAACACCACAGTTTCGTTGTTCAGTTTTACAACTGTGATATTAAGAAACACACAGTTTCGGGGTTCAGTTTTACAGCTGTGATGTTAAGTAACACACAGTTTCGTTGTTCAGTTTTACAACTGTGGTGTTAAGTAACACACAGTTTCGTTGTTCAGTTTTACAACTGTGATGTTAAGTAACAGACAGTTTCGTTGTTCAGTTTTACAACTGTGGTGTTAAGTAACACACAGTTTCGTGGTTCAGTTTTACAACTGTGATATTAAGAAACACACAGTTTCGTGGTTCAGTTTTACAGCTGTGGTGTTAAGAAACACACAGTTTCGTGGTTCAGTTTTACAACTGTGGTGTTAAGTAACACACAGTTTCGTGGTTCAGTTTTACAACTGTGGTGTTAAGTAACACTCAGATAATTAATTGACATAATAATAATTAACATATCTTGTGTTTGTCAAGAAAATCATCAATATCAAGATTCAAGAACACAGATTGTGGTTGTCAAAGTGATCAAATGTTATGTTTCAACACATCAACAACACATATCGTGGTTGTCAAGGTGATAAAATATTATATTTCAACATATCAAGAACAAGGATCGTGGTTGTCAAGGTGATCAAATGTTGTTTCAACACATCAAAAACACAGATCGTGGTTGTCAAGGTGATAAAATATTATATTTCAACATATCAAGAACACAGATCGTGGTTGTCAAGGTGATCAAATGTTACATTTAAGCACACAGATCGTGGTTGTCAAGACAACTATTTGTTCTGCTTCAACATAATTTTAAACCGGCTCGTGCGACCCAACCAGTTTAAAGAGAAGCTCCATCCTGAAGAAGCTGCTCAAACGAAACGTTGAGCGAAACACCGGGTTTCGATACCCATAGTGTACATTCCAGCAACCAGTGAAACCACCAAAATTTCATAAAGTTATTTTTACATTATTTTATTACAAGTTACAGTTTTTACAGTAAAGAAGAACATTTTTAAAACAGACGTTTTGATTACAGGTGCGATCATTTTCAAGTTTTAACGGTTAAAAATAAAAAGGTTTTAATACTTAAATCAACAATCTAACTATTTATCACTCACACCAAACAAACTCTCGAATAACGCGTGAAATAATAAATCTTTGTATTTGAAATAAAAGTCCTGGGACACAACTTTTTGATTGAATTATTCGTTTTCTTGAACTTTATAACAACGTTTCCACCATCAACAGGTAATCTTTCGACCTATTCGCTCTATTCTACCAAATATTAGAAATTTGCGCGAGCATTTTGTTCCAATTTAGGAAACATATATAGCGAAACCTGTGTTTTGATTTGAATTAAGTTTTAGTTCGCGAACAGTCACTTTTGTTATTCTTCTATTAACGTTGTTCTCATTACACAATATTATAAAACTTGCCAATACTAATTCGTTGTGCTGTGTTCGTGCGGGGGGTTGTTATGTTCTTTGACCCTAGTCAGTTAAGATTACAACAAATGTTATCTCTGCTTCATATTTGATTTAATATGTTAATTATATATTTTTTGTTTGTTTATTTGTTTGAAGTTAAGCACAAAGCTACACAATGAGCTATATGTGCTCTGCCCACCACGGGTATCAAAACTCGGTTTCAAGGGTTGTAATTCCGCAGACATACCGCTGTGTCACTGAGGGGCCATATATATTTACTTACCTTATGTTGACTCCTATTACACTGTTACTTAATGACACAATATCCTGAGAGATATTGTAAAAAGGTGCAATTTGGAAATGCTGTACGCTTCCCTTTCAAAGCTTATAACACGATGGTGCTAGATAAACCTAACGAGATGTAGCGGTTTGAAACGTTTTTAAATATTTTTAGTTCTTTATTCGTAAATAATAAAAAGGTTATTCACATAGTTTTGTTCAATAACTATCAAAATGGTTACATTTTCCTAAGGATTTTTTGTTGTCTGTTTTTGAATTTTACACAAAGCTACTCCAGGTCTAGCAGCATTAACCAACCCCAATTTAGAAGTGATAGACTAAAGAGAAGAGAGCTAGTCAACAACACCCACCGCCAACTGTTGGACTACTCTTTTACCAACAAAAAATGGGATTGACATATTCTATTGCTCCCACGGTTGAAAGGGGAGGATGTTTAGTGACGGGATTCGAACTTGCGACCTGCAGATTGCGAGTCAAGCCCCATAGCCACCAGGCCAGTCTTGTAAAGAATAATACGTTCAATAAAAAATACGCTGACTTAACTAACTAAACTACTTCACGATTAACGATTTAAGAATCACTTCGATTACTAAGTTTTCAAACTTGCAGTACTCTCTCCTCCCCCCTTTGGCTCAGCGGTAAGTGTGCAAGTGTGATACTCGTGATTGGTAGATAGTCCATTTTGTAGCTTTGTGCAAAGTAACAACCAAACCGTGGTTTCAGGAATAATATAAAAAATCAAACGAACATTCAGTGACGAAAAATGTTACTTTTTGTACTTTTCTTAATTCATTCGTTTTCCAAACATTCACACTTTTCTTAATTCATCCGTTTTCCAAACATTCACACTTTTCTTAATTCATCCGTTTTCCAAACATTCACACTTTTCTTAATTCATCCGTTTTCCAAACATTCACACTTTTCTTAATTCATCCGTTTTCCAAACATTCACACTTTTCTTAATTCATCCGTTTTCCAAACATATATATACTTTTCTTAATTCATCCGTTTTCCAAACATTCACACTTTTCTTAATTCATCCGTTTTCCAAACATTCACACTTTTCTTAATTCACCCGTTTTCCAAACATTCACACTTTCTTAATTCATCCGATTTCCAAACATATATACTTTTCTTAATTCATCCGTTTTCCAAACATTCACACTTTTCTTAATTTGTCCGTTTTCCAAACATTTATATGGAACATTCCAGTTTGAAAATGTCTCTAACAGTTGAAATCTCTTTCAGAACACGTAGAAAATGTAATAGAGATCTCTAATAAGTTAGGATAGTTCATACAATCTGTTATGAGTTTGACCTTTCGTCACATTAACAAACTGTGGAATAAAAGGCTAAGGGATATTGAAGTGAACTTTCGGACACTATTTAATTAAAACTTTTATCTACTAGAACGTTTTGTTTTTCTGTTTGTTGTTTTTTGTAGAGCAAATCCACGTTGGGCTATCTGCTGTTTTCACTGTGGGGAATCAAACCACGGATTTAACATTATAAGTCCATAAACTTACCACTGACTGAAACAAGAGATTGAAATGAATCTTTTAGAATGAAAAGTTATTCGGGAGCTTATCCATGCAGCAAACAACCTATAAAATCATCCCAAGACATTAGGGTCCTGCTTGAATAATAATTTAAGTACTTTGTCAACGTCCGTTCCCTAAGTGGCTTAGTGTGTGAAGCACCTCGTTGATTAGTTATACAAACAGTGGAAGTTCACTTGAAATACACGTGAATTTAGAATGATGTAGAACCTGTGTGGGCAGCCCATTGGCTAAATGGTCATTTCGCAAAAATGTGTGGCCAACTCGTAGAATCATCGATAGTGTGTGTTTTTTAGCTGGTCAGAGAAAAAGAATGCCGAATCTCTTATTAAAATTTCACGTTTTTGTAATTTTAAAAAAGTATTTTTTTTTGTACTTTGCGATGTGTGTTTATAATTGACCTTGACTGTCATTAGAATCGTGAAATAAATTTATTTAGCGAAATTTTTCTGTTTTATTAAGAGTGTGTCCGCTTCTGTGATCGACTGGCCACACCCTTGGCCAAGAAAAAAATGTGGTTTCCCACCCATGCTGTAGAACTAATACCAAGGTAGTTTAAAATTTAAATGCGATTCTGGTCAAATAAGAGTTGGCGGTGAGTGCTGCAAACTAGCTGCTTTCTCTGTAGTTTATAAGTTGACCATCAGAGGCGCTATAAGCGCGTATTCTTTGGGTAACTGAGTGCGAAAATGCTAAACAATTAAAAATTACGTTCGTTAAGATAAACAAATAAACATCACGTTCGTTAAGATAAACAATTAAACATTACGTTCGTTAAGATTCGGTATCAATGAAATTGAAGAAGATCAGACGTAAATTAGTCTTCAAATTGTTTTACAAAAGGAAAATGGCCAGGTGGTTAGGGGCCGCTTGACTCGCAATCTGAGGGTCGCGGGTTCGAATCCTTGTCCCATCAAATATGCTCGCCCTTTCAGCCGTGGGGGCGTTATAATGTGACGGCCAATCCCACTATTCTTTGGTAAAAGATTAGCCCAAGAGTTGGCAGTGGGTGGTGATGACTAGCTGCCTTCCCTCTAGTCGTACAGTGCTAAATTTGGGACCGCTAGCGCTGATAGCCCTCGTGTAGCTTTGCGCGAAATTCATAACAAACTAAACTCTTTATTCAATACTAGCTGTAATAGCAGTTCAACGTACGGGGAAAACATAGAGCCCCTGAGGGGGGATCGGATTCGAACATTTCCCACCGTGTCATTTCCCGAGAGGCCTAAAGGTATATAACAGTGACAATCACCAGTGGTTCGCCAGTTAAATATTGGGTCATCTATATCCAATTTACTTATATTTTACACATATGTGTACTCCCCCTGATTTTATTCAACATAATTCTTGTACTTCCCACTCCTCACCAGGGTATGTATCCCTCCTCATACTCAACACCTCCTCCCTCAACCCCCTATTTGTACTTAACAAATCTATCCAGTTGACTTTCTTTTATCGCTATCTAAGTTAAGCCTTTTTACTCTGAACAGAATTCACAAACTTATATGTAGCTCATGTTCACGGACTTACAACGGTAAAAATCCAAGGTTCTATTCTCCGCGAGAATACCTCGTAATAAGAAACAAAGACGAGCATACCACGTAATAACAAACAAACAAAAAGACGAGCATACCACGTGATAACAAACAAACAAATAAAGACGAGCATACCACGTAATAACAAACAAATAAAGACGAGCATACCAAGTAATAACAAACAAAAAAAATAAAAACGAGCATACCACGTAATAACAAACAAACAAATAAAGACGAGCATACCACGTAATAACAAACAAACAAATAAAGACGAGCATAGCACGTGATAACAAACAAACAAATAAAGACGAGCATACCACGTAATAACGAAGAAACAAATAAAGACGAGCATACCACGTAATAACAAACAAACAAATAAAGACGAGCATAGCACGTAATAACAACCAACCAAATAAAGACGAGCATACCACGTGATAACAAACAAACAAATAAAGACGAGCATAGCACGTAATAACAATTTTCCTTTAAATTAGCTTTTTTTTGTGAAAATATCTTTATCTTACAATTCTGTTTCCAAAATTCACACAAATGTACTAAGTAATTACCTTTAGGTTAAAGGTCAAACTTTGAGGTTTAGAAGAAAATTGGTAACATTCAATAAATGTGTCTGTTTCGTAAAAGACCCTAAATCTATTAACGTTTTCCCGACACGCTCATGACGGCTTGACGAACAATTCCCAGAAACCTACATTGCTGTTATTAAGAGTCTCAGAACACATCATTCAACTAATAGAACGAGGTACATAATTACATTTGTGGTTAGTCGTTTTTAAAAGTACTTACTCTGAACTTATGGATTACGTTCCGAGAATTGTAATTACGCATATTAAACACAGAAACTCCTGTACACTAAATTATTAAGTTGTTTAAGTAATATATAATTACTACTGCCGGATGTAAGTTGATTTTTTGTTCTCCGGTGGGGGGTAAGTGTACGGATTTATAACGCTAAAATCCGGGGTTCGATTCCCGCGGTGGACACAGCAGGTAGGAATATTGTAACAAGGAATATTGTAAAATATTTTAAGTTATAAGAAAAACGATCATTTGTATATTAGAATAACAACAAAACATTTGACTGTTTTTGTTTTGTCGTTTAAGCGCAAAACTATTCAATGAGTTATCTGAGCTCTGCCCGCAACGGGGAAGGAACTGCTGAATTCTTACATTATAAGAGTTCGAGTTTACCGCCTGGGGGCGTTACGAAGCTTGTTTAATGTGTTGTTATAGAAAGGATGATTAGCCTAATCATTCAGAACGATACTGCGTTATCCCACGTGCTATATACAAACAAACATTGATTTTTAGAGTTTAAACTAGCGAAGTTCCAACCTACCGTTAGAGCAGTTTAACAGCTCCCTCTGTGAACCACTTATTAGTGATCTTCTTTTTCGTGTAAAATTTATTTTTTAATCAAATAGGTTTTAGTTTTAGTTCCTACTCCGTAGTCACCAGAGGGTGTGTGGGTGAGAGGAATTTAACTGCTTAAGGACCACATGTCAGAAGTGTTTAACGCTTAGGGTTAATGAAATGCTTCAGCCACACACGTGGCTCTACCTATCCATTACTTTAAGGATAAAGCATTAACATTCGTGATTATTATTATCTTCAATGAGTTACAGGCGTTGTCTTAACGAGAAGTTGGAAACTATTTAAGTAAATGTTAGTGATTATTAAATAATTAGGGCCCACGATTTTAGTTAACTAAGTCTATAAAAAAAAGGTCCAGGATTTTAGTTAGCTAAGTGGATAAAAAATAGGTCCGGGATTTTATTTAATTAAGTCGATAAAAAATTGGTCCGGGATTTTATTTAATTAAGTCGATAAAAAAGGGTCCAGAGTTTTAGTTAACTAAGTCGATAAAAAAGGTCCAGGATTTTATTTATTTAATTAAGTCGATAAAAAAGGTCCAGGATTTTATTTAATTAAGTCGATAAAAAAGGTCCAGGATTTTATTTAATTAAGTCGATTTTGGAATTAATAGACATACTAATATTAAGTTTCCTATATTAGACAGCTCAAAACAATTGAAAGTGTTTAGGGCATGCTTTGCCTCATTATTAAGGTCCGGGTTGTGGATCGTAAGGTCCTAGGTTTGAGTAGTGATAATGCTACTGAACACGATCCACACTTCAACTGCCAGAGCATTATAAGCGTGACAGACAGTAAATAATATTCGATTAATTTTGGCAGCTAACTGGTGTCTATATCTCTGGCTAACAGTTCTAAATAAGGATTGGCTATGTCTGACCTTTGACCTGACCGTTCAGGTTGATAATACCGGATATCACTCACACAATTTTGTTGTTGAATGACAGTCAAAATTTTGTTAACTGTAGTTGGTGGCCTTTGAACTAAAGTTTGATCCCTTCACACCTGCAGAAGTCATCCGCTTATAGTAAGGAAAGGAAATTGCATCAACGAAATTTCCCCTCACGTGCAATATTTAGACATGTAAAATAATCTCGGTACCAATGAGCTAGAGTAACAGTTTGATCTCACTGCTTATCTCACTATAAATAATCTCGGTACCAATGAGCTACAGTAATAGTTTGATTTCACTGCTTATCTCACTATAAATAATCTCGGTACCAACGAGCTACAGTAATAGTTTGATCTCACTGCTTATCTCACTATAAATAATCTCGGTATCAACGAGCTACATTAATAGTTTGATCTCACTGCTTATCTCACAATAATCTCGGTACCTACGAGCTACAGTAATAGTTTGATCTCACTGCTTATCTCACTATAAATAATCTCGGTACCAACGAGCTACAGTAATAGTTTGATCTCACTGCTTATCTCACTATAAATAATCTCGGTATCAACGAGCTACAGTATT
>NW_013671479.1:4917-6723 GCF_000517525.1 Limulus polyphemus | reverse complement strand
TGATCTCACTGCTTATCTCACTATAATCTCGGTATCAACGAGCTACAGTAATAGTTTGATCTCACTGCTTATCTCACTATAATCTCGGTACCAACGAGCTACAGTAATAGTTTGATCTCACTGCTTATCTCACTATAAATAATCTCGGTACCAATGAGCTAGAGTAATAGTTTGATCTCACTGCTTATCTCACAATAATGTCGGTACCAACGAGGTACAGTAATAGTTTGATCTCACTACTTATCTCACTATAAATAATCTCGGTACCAACGAGCTACAGTATTAGTTTGATCTCACTGCTTATCTCACTATAATCTCGGTACCAACGAGCTACAGTAATAGTTTGATCTCACTGCTTATCTCACTATTTTATAAGCAAAAAGCTTGAATAAAGGTTTGAAAAAAAAACACATAAATATTAGAGATATTTTAAAATAACGTAACAGTTTGATTTTAGAATACAACTGGTAAATATCTAAGTATTTCAGTTTTTTTGTTGTCATGATGTATTTGTTATTATTAAGAATAAAATGTGGACGTGCTGACAGACAGGATTTCGAAACCGGTGAGCCAGTTCGAATCTTTACGATACCATAAAATAATTCCCGCGTTTTAAGCTGTTGATGCGTAATAGGAATGACAGTCAATCCCTTAGCGAAGATGGAAGGTGGTGGGGCACTGTCGACTGGCTATGCCACCCCTCTGGTCAGTTTTTATAATTAGGGACAGCGACAGATAGCCAAGTAACTTTACTTTAAAGAAATAATACAAATACATTAAGAACTGCATTTTTTTAACGATTTGCAAACAAATGAAGGTTCTAAATTATGTTTGTTTGTAGTTAAGTGCAAAACTACACACTGGGATATCCGTGTTGTGTCCTCAGTATTCTAACGTTAGAACTCATTAAGCCTATCGCTGTCACCGGTAGGAAGTAAACAAGACGATTCAGCTATAAAATGAGTATTCTCGATAAAATCTAAATCTAATATTTTTGTTCCAAAAAGTTGACAGACAACGTTTGTTTTGAAGTTAAGCACAAAGCAACACAGAGGTTTATCCGTGCTCTGTTCACCACGGGTCTCGAAACGCGGATTCTAGCGTTGTAAGTCCGCAAACATACCACTGTGCCACTGGGGAACGGAGAGATAAAAATGAAAGCTAACTTAGATTTTGATCACACGCGAGGGCATCAGAGTAAATCAAATGGTTGTGATAACTTGGGGAATTAAAAACATAATTATCTTAGAGAAAGTTTTATCAAATCGTAAAATATATCATTCTTAACTTCATACTGTTCGACTGGAGCTAAATCTCTTTAGCTGTGATTTCAGGTTCTCTTGGACAATTCACGTCTCGTGAGAAAAGAATTAGGAATAAGAAAAAAAAGACGAGAAAAGGGTAAAAATTAGGACATTAAGTAAACAGAGAGAGCACGTGACTGCAGTCTTTTAACCGTTAAGTGACACTTTTTATGATATTAAGCTGACATTAGACTTTTAAATGGTGGTAAAGATCTCGAACTAGAAAAGCCAATCAAAACATCTTCGATTATATCTACAAATCTTGGAAACGGAGTGCGCATGTCAAGGCCTAAAGCTGCGAATCTTTACAGCTCCAGCAATGAGGTTTAAAAGAAAGAGATAGCAAAATAAATCACTTACAAACTTCTCGAGAAGTTGAAAAAATAGTCGATGAAATAAGAAAGAGAAATAATTCAAGAGCAAAAGATAAGCTGACTAGTACTGTTTCACTTGTGCATGGATATTAACAACCAGTAAAGGACATGTGTTCGTACAATTATAT
>NW_013671479.1:0-3972 GCF_000517525.1 Limulus polyphemus | reverse complement strand
ATATATATATATATATATATATATATATATATATTCCATATTTTTATATGAACTAAATTACAAACGATAAAGATAAATCATCGTGTTATAAAATTTTTGTAATGGTTAGTCAAATGTTCGAAAAGGTAAAAAGGTAACATTTTAAATCCTCCTTTATACGGAAGATGGCAGCAGCAGCAGGCTAGAATCAGAAATTTAACAAACTGTATAATCCAATAACCTGGAAACGAGAAAAACTTCGTCCTTTATACGGAAGATGGCAGCAGCAGCAGGTTAGAATCAGAAATTTAACAAACTATATAATCCAATAACCTGGAAACTCGAAGTTTTTCTAGTTCCCAGGTTATTGGATTATATAGTTTGTAAAATATCTGATTCTAACCTGCTGCTGCTGCCATCTTCCGTATAACGAACGAAGTTTTTCTATGTAAATAAGATTTATCATGACTCTTAAAAATTCGTTTCAGAGGGGGCCCCACCCAATAGCACAGCGGGATGTCTGCGGACTTACAACGCTAGAATCCGGGTTTCGATATTCGTGGTGGGTAGAGCATTGTGTAGCTTTCTGCTTAACTTCAAAAACAACAACGTTTCAGAGGGTTAAAACTGTAGTTAATTTCAAAGTTTTATTAACTTTAAGCACTGCAAATCAACTTTGATATTAAAAATAATAACCATAATAAAACTTAAAATGTAGAACACAAACTGTAACCTTTGTTAATGAGCTTTAATTATTACAGAACACCAAGTACGTATTGAAATACCAGAGGTGTAGGAGGCAAATTAAAAGTGAGTGGGGGAGGGGAAACGGTTTATTTGACTAAATGAAACCAGGGAATGTTCACCACAGGCGTATCCGTTACAGCCGGAGTATAGAGCCCACATTAGGGCAATGGAAGCCCTTGGAGTAAATTTTATATATTCTGAGTGTAATTTTCCTAATTTTAATACATTTTAAGTGGAAAAGAATGAAAAGTGGGGCTTCAGCCCCCCCCCCCACTTCCTACACTATTGAATAGATACAATTATCAAGTAATTTAATTAATCTTCCTATTTGTTTACTTTATACATGTGTTAAATTTACGATATTCTTTTTTTTAACGATTTCTGCGTAAAGTTACATAAAGGATTATTCTACGCTAGCCACCCCTACTTTAAAAATATCTGTAGTCTTGATTTTTATAAATTTAGTTTCTTGAAAATTATAAATATTTTAACCTGTCCTGCCATCTAGTGAAATATATTGAAACTATGAGAACTTAATTTAATGTTTATTTGTCTCCATATTCCTCTTAACTGGCTCTTTTCAGATCAAAATCAGATTTTGAGATGAAATGGACAGATTAAGATGAATACTAAGCAAAATCATATGCAGTTAACTTGATTTTTATAACAATTGTAGGCGTATCGGTTATCCAGAATTTCGGTGTTTAAACCTTAACTTTAAACTTAACAACTTACGCTTACTCGAAACAGCCATACAAGTAATTGAGCCATCAGGTAATTAAAATGTTATTTGGTCCATTTTCAACATTAAGCTAAACGTTTGAAAAAAAATCAGACGATTGTAGAAACACAAATACTTAATTAATTAAAATATTAAGTTATAATTCACAGATTTTTATATTTCAACTTTTCTTAATAATAATAATAATTTTTGTCTTTGTTTAAATCATCCATTTGTATAATTTAAGTTAGAAAGAATATGAAATATCTAAAAATAATATTTAATCTTTATATTTTTAAATCTGCCAACAGATGGCAATAAAAAACTAATTATTCTTATACGTACGTTTTTTTCTTGTGAGTTCTTTTTAAAATATATCGTAACATGAATGCGATAAGTTTTCGGTCCTGTTTTTTATTTTCATATTCTATGCTTTTCATTGTAACAAGGCTATACCATATCATAGATAACGTTATGAAATCTCTCATTTTTCCTCTATATAAACTATAACCCAGCGAAACATTCTTGTTAATTTAAATAAATAAAAAAACATGAATATTCTTCTTTTTTAACAGTTCTTTTGGACAATGTTATAAAGCTTTTAGTTGGAGTAGAAGAACAGGACGACGTACGCGCTTATCGAATGCTATTTTTCGTAAACTTCATCTCATCTTCACCTAAGAAATTAAGTATTATGTTTTGTTATTCTTGTTGTTGTCTTTCATTAGAAGCACACTCTTATCTATTTTAATTTCATTCCACGTCTCTAGTAAGAAAAGAACAATAACTGTTATAAATTAGTCCAAAAGAAAAGGATTTCTCATAATAAAAAACAAACAACTAAGTTATCCTTTTCTGATTGTTCTCCGAAATTATGTAGAATATTAGCTAAAAGTTCCAGACGTAATAAGCAACAAAGATCAGAATATGAGAGAAAAAAAGGGCTTTCAGAAATAAAAACAAATCGCTAGTACATTCGTTCTCATTGTTGCTGAGGCGGAATCAATAGGAAAGATGATGTCGTTAATGACCTAAGATAACAAATATGCATCCCAAACCTTTTGTTTCCGTGTTTGAAAGATCTCTGTAGCTTGTTTAGATATTCGTGTGTATACGTTTTCATCACTATTACATTCTTCTGAAACCCAGAATTTCCAGAACTGCTCAAAATATTCATTTGTTGAACAAGATTCCGTTAATGCTTAATTAACTTAAGATGCGCTGAAATGATATGAGGCAAGTCCTTTTTATAATTTCACTGGTTAATAGTGATGTACGTGTTAAGTACGTTGTGAAAATATAAATAAAAAAAACTATTAATTTTAAGAGTTTTGACAGTTTTTTTTTTCACTATTTCGTGAATCATTTTTTCTATATGAGAATTTTGTAACGTGCTTTGTCTCTCTATTGATAAAACAAATCGCAGTTGTAAAAAAACATTATTTTACTGTAGCGTTATTAGACACACCACGTATTCCACGTTTCGTTTATCTTAAACACATTATCTTAGAACTTTGAAGGGTTCTGATGGTGTTTAAAAAACGAGATTGACAGTGGAACTTGTAAAGTTATTAGAGACAGATAAAAAGACAGATACATAGGTAGAATAATGGACTGACTAAAGACGAATAGATAGATTAAAATGTCTTTTGTGATGTTTACGCTCCTTGCTCGTGTATTCTTTAGAATAGTTAGAGCACGTCAAAGTAGTAAACGGAAGTGGTTAAGTAGGATTTGTATTCTTAGCGCGTTTGAAATGAATCCGAAAAAAAAATCGATACTCAAGAATAAATGCTGTAATTATATTAACTTATGGTTGGTTAGATATCAAGAGGGGGGAGCTGGTAGAAGTTGAGGGGCATTCTTAAAGCTTCTCTTTCCGGTCTCTTTCTCAATTTAAAGTCTAGGCCCGCAGTTGAAACGTCACGAAGGGCTTGCAGCATTAGTGACTGCTCTGTTCTATGTCGTGTCACTAAGAGAGTCTTCATTGTGTTTTTACCTTCTTTTATATCTTATAAAATTACAAAGAACCTCTTCTAATTAATGGTATTCATTAACGTTTCAACATCAGATTTATTCTAACCAAAGCCTAATTTACACCGATAGAATATTTTGGTCCAAAGAAAAAAAAGATTACTCTAGTTACTCTGGTGCGAAAGAATGACTTACACCAAGAGTAAATTGTTCTCCAAACAAAGTAACCAAAGAGTAAGTTGTTCACCAAACAAAGTAACCAAAGAGTAAATTGTTCTCCAAACAAAGTAACCAAGAGTAAATTGTTCTCCAAACAAAGTAACCAAGAGTAAATTGTTCACCAAACAAAGTAACCAAAGAGTAAATTGTTCACCAAACAAAGTAACCAAAGAGTAGATTGTTCACCAAACAAAGTAACCAAAAGTAAATTGTTCTCCAAACAAAGTAACCAACGAATAAAATGTTCACCAAACAAAGTAACCAAAGAGTAAATTGTTCACCAAACAAAGTAACCAAAGAGTAAATTGTTCACCAAACAAAGTAACCAAAGA
>NW_013671478.1:56101-58503 GCF_000517525.1 Limulus polyphemus | reverse complement strand
GAGAAAACAAACACTCAAACTAAAGAAAAAAACAGAACAAAATAAGTCACCTATAGATACATCTCCTAAAACAGAGGAATTCATAAACAAAGCAATAGAGACAATCAAAAACATATTCAAAATAGCGATGGAAAAATACAACAGTCCTCAAAACAAAGATAATATATTCATAAAATCATAAAAACAGCAGCACAAGAACTACCTTTATTATTAGCACACTTACTACTTCTACTATAGACCCAAAGTACACTAACACCCAAAAATAGAACAATACACACATATAAATTGATAACATAAAATGGACATGGCCCTGAAAAGGAAAGTACCAACAGAAATACATTAACCCCATAACAAACCAGCAAACCATAAAAGAACCTGAACCACAGAAAAAAACAATCAACAACAACCGTACAGAAGGGAGGAAGAGGTCTATTTGAACCTGACCCTCCCAGGTCGATGACCTAAATCCCGATTCGGAAAGAAGGAAGGAAGGTCCGGCTTGAACATACTTGAACATTGGATCTTTCGATCCATAGCCCCGCACGCTAGCCACTTTGTCACGCCCTACATCAACATCTTATGTTTATATATAAATATATATAGATATTGTAATTTAATCTACAATGTAACACAGGTTTCTTTTGAGTTTATTAACTTTCGAGTAACTGCAGGTTACTCTCTCTCTCTTACAAATTTGTATTCTTCTTTCACAATTTCTATTCTTGTCTAAAATTACGAAAAGCCATCATAAACTACTATAGAAGTTCTAACACATTCAAACAGTTTAGTTTCCAAGTGCTATTCAGGTGTATTTGATCGTCTTCTGTATTTACATGGTGACGTAAATCACAAAGACAAGACTAAAAGAAAATATAATACTTATTTACTGTAACTTGAAAAACATCAAAATGTTCCGATCAATGAGGCCATACAAGAAACCGATATTTCACTTTCGCAAATATCTAGAAATGATGCAAAACTTGAATGATTAGTGTTATTAATATGCAATTTTAGTAGGACTTTTTTTATGTTTTCTCGGGTTTTAGCTAGCATTGATCCTTTATTTTTTTTAATGCGTTCAACACATGAAATAGATGGAAGCTGTTACTTGAAATATGTTATACAATAGCTCAGTTAGTTGCGACGACAAGACAGGTATATGGGGAAAAAAATGTTTTCTGTGTTTATAATCATTTCATAAACAAAAATAAGACGGTATTGGTCTCGATTACTTTCGAAGTAATCCACCAATAAAGATGAAAATATTTTTCAGAAGAGAATAGATATATTTTTTATTCTTTGCAAATGAGTCCCTGTAATATATAGCATATTGACAAATCTATAACTCTATGTATTATATATGCTAACAAAAACGCCGCTCTACTGGCGACTGTACGCGCCCTACAGGCGGGTATTTGTACTAGTAATTACTACTCGTAGTATTCGTACCTCATTGTAAAAAAAAATACTTTTTACTGGGAAGTATTCCACGGGAAAAGGTTTGGATTGTGATCTTTAACCATGTGCAACTCATTGCTTCAAAATGATTCTATGTACTGAGTTCAAAATTTTAATAAATTTTACTGATATAAACTGTAATGTTTCTATATATTGAAAGAGCTATCCTTTATTGGAAAAATACTTGTTTTTTAAGAACTCCAGTTTTTTAGTACTCATTTAAAAATTACATCAATAAAGATATAATCAAACCCTCACCTACAATCTTAGTGAAAGTCGTGTTCATGTTGTGAGTAGAGTATTTCTATTTAAAATTGTGTTCTGTTATAAAGAAATGGTTGTTGTAAATACCACAGTTAATTTTCAAATTATCTGAATCTTGAATATCCAAAGTGTGGATTTTTTTATTGATTTTTGTTTTCGGTACCATTCAATAGATGACGCCACATTTCATAAGACTCCATCATCACTTCTGACATTCAGATATTGTTATATTTCAGCACAACAGATGGCACAGTTGTATTTATTATTTCGGTCACATAGATAGATGGCCCATTATAGTAAGATGCTAATCGATCTATGTCTATAAAACGCTTAACTTGTATAAAACACTCGTTACGACAGACTCAGGAAATGTTGTTTCTATCTTCTAGTTTTCACAGTGTTTTATAAGAAAAACTTCTGGTCAGAAAATACAAGATAGAGAGAAAATAGTTTTCAAAAATAATGTCGGCATAAAATCTAAGAGTGAACTGCAGCAGATGATTGTGTAAAAGAAAGATAAAAATTGTTCTGGATAATCTATACTATGAAATATGAATAATCACATGATGATCAGTAAAATTGACCGTACATAATTTTACCTTCTCGTTGGTTCAGCGGTAAGTTGAGGGCTTATAACGCTAAAAATCGAATTTCGATTGTTTGTTTGTTTTTTTTTAATT
>NW_013671478.1:29243-55067 GCF_000517525.1 Limulus polyphemus | reverse complement strand
GTCTTATCCACCTGGCCATGCCGGGCCTCGGATTTCGATAACCACAGTGAAGATAGCACAAATAGCCCCACTTATGTTGTTTTACAATTTTACAGAACAACTTAGGGGATGGGAAACGTGTTTAGCTAATAAACTGAATATCTTACAAGATTATATAATAGCAAATTTTGCTGGACGATATAGTGATTTAATGCTGTAACTACGCATAATAAAATTGAAAATTAAAGATTAGGATAGTACTAAACCTAAACCATTATTTTATAAAACGTGCTTACTTATAAGTAGCGAACGACTAAAGCGATTGTCACCAAACCTGTCATGTACTCTTAGGGTCCTCAGAGAGTGACATAAAAGGGGTTGGCATTTCGGTCTGATCTCTCTATGTCACTCTCCGGGGGCATCTATGTCATCTACATGCATTCAACAGGTATATCAACTGGTAATGCAGTAAAAGACGGAAACCTCACTACATAATATCATAGGTTGAACGGTGGAAAATTGTTCTAAAAGTCAACGGAAAATGATAATTTTTATTTCGGATCTTCGTTAAGTGTGTGTATGTGTTTGTGTTATGATAAAGCTACAACGGGCCATCTGTTGTGTCCACCGAGGAGAATAAAACTTACTTGGCACTTTGGGTTCGTGGATGAAAACTTACTTGGCACTTTGGGTTCGTGGATGCGCTACAAAAGCGACCTTACTGTCGCACTATTCGACCAAACAATGGTAGTCCAAAAGTTGGTAGTTAGTGCTGTTGACTAGCTGCCTTCATTCTTGTCTGTCAGTTTAAAATAAATGACATCTATGTTCAGATAGTCCTTGCGCTAGCTACCTTCCTTCTTGTCTGTCAGTTTAAAATAACCGACAGCTATGTCCAGATAGTCTTTGTATGGCTCTTAACGAAAAGTCCCCCGCTGGGACAGCGGTAAATCTACGGATTTACAATGCTAAAATCAGTGGTTCGCATCCACGAACCCAAAGTGCCAAGTAAGTTTTCGTTGCAACGAACCGCCAACCTTGAACCCTCAGATTTACAGTCCGGCCTATGGGAACAAGTAGGGTTATAGGACTTTTTTCTGATGATAAACTTCACAACAAGGAAGTGTATTACACAATTTTTATACAAAAGTGATCATTTTCATGCATATAAGTTTAGTTACTTTCATTTTTAAAACAAAAACCATAACTGCCAAATCGACATATATTTTTATATATATATATTTTTCGCAAAAAAACAACAACATACAATACATAAGTCGTAGCAGTATTTGTAATGATTCAACAAGGAAATACTTTCATAGAGAAATTACCATTACGGTAACAATATCACTAAACTAGTGGAATCTAGCCAACTGAAGGTAAATTTAAACCTCGCTGCTGCTATCTCAAAACCTACATCATAATATAAATAACTGTTTTCAGCAAATTATAGAAATAAAAAAATATTATTATAGGGAAGTTTAATCTCAGTTTCATAATCACAATGATGCATAGATGGCTATTGTATTATCAGACATAGAAAATAGGACTTGTACAATTATTTACAAATGTGAAGATCTGGAAATCAACTTACACATAAATACTGTGGCTTGTTTTTTTTAAGTTCTTGGAAATAGAACGCTGAAGACATCGCCGTTCTCAGTTTACTTGAATTTTATATCCTAAGTTTCATTGTATGAACCTAAATATTGTATTGTTTCATTGTATGAACCTAAATATTGTATTGTATTGTTTCATTGTATGAACCTAAATATTGTATTGTTTCATTGTATGAACCTAAATATTGTATTGTTTCATTGTATGAACCTAAATATTGTATTGTATTGTTTCATTGTATGAACCTAAATATTGTATTGTATTGTTTCATTGTATGAACCTAGATATTGTATTGTATTGTTTCATTGTATGAACCTAAATATTGTATTGTTTCATTGTATCAACCTAGATATATACCATTTTACTCAAACGTCATAACAATTACATAGTGACAAAGAGGAATAATTTATATACACATATTTATATACCGTGAAATGAAAATATGTCATAAACGATAAGATCTAAACTTATATTAAAGAAACTGAAACGGTTCAACTCGAACTATCTAACATTATGATATAATATATCCAATCATTATTACGTAGTCTAATTCACTTAAGTAAATGGCGTTTGTCATATCATGATAAAGTAATGTGTTTTGTGTTTATAGAGTGCTTTTGTTATATAGACATATACATAGAATAATTTTATCGTTTCGTTTTTTAAGCGCTATCTAAACAGGTTTTTATCTCAATATATTTAACGAAGGAAAAATAATATTAAATACCCACCAACGGAAACCGCCACTTTATATTTATGCATTTCTTTGTTTTTCTACTCTCTAGTCATTCAGTAAAGTGCACAATAAAAATTTAAACCTTCCGACTACCATGGCGTCCATTAAATTACACAACAAAGACTTGAACCTTTCGACTACCATGACGTCCATTAAATTACACAGCACAGACTTTAACCTTTCGACTACCGTGACATCCATTAAAGTACACAACAAAGATTTAAATCTTCTGAATACATGATGACCCTTAAAGTGCACAACAAAGACTTAAACCTTCCGAATATCAACATGACCATTAAAGTGCACAATAAAGAGTTAAACCTTCTGAATAACATGATGACAATTAAAGTGCACAACAAAGACTTAAACCTTCTGAATACATGATGACCCTTAAAGTGCACAACAAAGACTTAAACCTTCCGAATATCAACATGACCATTAAAGTGCACAATAAAGAGTTAAACCTTCTGAATAACATGATGACAATTAAAGTGCACAACAAAGACTTAAACCTTCTGAATACATGATGACCCTTAAAGTGCACAACAAAGACTTAAACTTTCCGAATATCATGAGGACCATTAAAGTGCACAATAAAGAGTTAAACCTTCTGAATATCATGAGGACCGTTAAAGTGGACAACAAAGATTTAAACCTTCCGAATATCATTAGGACCCTTAAAGTGGACAACAAAGATTTAAACCTTCCGAATATCATGAGGATCATTAAAGTGGACAACAAAGATTTAAACCTTCCGAATATCATGAGGACCGTTAAAGTGGACAACAAAGATTTAAACCTTCTGAATATCATGAATGTCGATCTAGAGAATATCTTCCCCGTAGCGTCCTTAGATTTCCAAATTCTGTTTCACATTGAGACACCTTGTGTATTTAACTTTAACTTTTTTATGGACACATTTTTCTTGTTATGTACATCATGCCATGATATATCCAACGGCACATTTTTGTTTTCAGTTTTTCAGTGTTTGTGACTACTTGAGAGAGCTTAAAAAACATTCAACCAGAAAATACTGTACAATGACGGCAACGACGTTGATACAATCTGTATTAAACCGTAATAAGTACAAATAAAATAACACATTATCAACCAGAAGTCTAATCTGTAATTACATATTTCCAGAAATACGTAGAATGTTTATTTATCTATACTGAAATGTTGAATCACAATTTTATAAATAAAACATACTGAATGTTTCTGAGGAAGCAAGAGAAACATTTATCATTTTCTTAGTACATTAGTTTTATCCAACAGCGTCATTTCAGAGCAGTCTTCCTCAGTTCCCCTCTTTGTCACCTGCATTTACTCATGTTATCATGAGAAATGTATTACTGTTACTATGAAAGGAGGTTTGATACACCTGTTTCTATAAAGTGTAGGTCGCATTCCATACGGATAACTAAATGTTTATAAACAATACAAATGAGATAAAAAAAACGTTGAATAAAATTGTAAAAAAAATACAAGAATAAAAAACCTAAAGTCGTTTATTTATTCTGATGTAAAGTAAGCCTACCTTAATAGTTGTACATTCAGTAAAACTTTGAAGAGGTATAGCACAAAGATAATGAAGAACAGACAAATTTCTAGTGATGAAAACTATCTAATACGTATCTTCTATTGAAAGAAGTTGGAGAAGAGTAGAATCCACCAATGTGAGAATTTAAACGTTCGATATTTAATTTACCTATTATCTATAAGTAGCAACAATTTGCAACAGGTACTTATTTAGTAGCCAACATCTGAGGAAGTTACAAACTAAGTTTTACTTTTCCCCTGTGTCTACACATCAGCCTTAGCTACTCTATTACTTCCAGCGCCATAACAGTTTCTAACACTTCCACACAACCCGAGTGTTTGAACGAATATCTGCCCTTTGTTTTCGGGAATTGAATGTTGGATTTTAGCGTTGTAAACCTGTAAACTTATCGCTGACCTACCAGGACACAGGTTGGTGAAGCGACAAAGTTACACTGAGTGAAAAGGCTGGTAAATCCAGGATAAAAAGAAAATGTTAAATAATGCCATTTAACCCTCTTGAAGTGTTTTTTTTTATATATTGTTTTTTCAATGACGAAATGAATTAACTTGAAATACAATAATGAACCAGAAAGTGCATTTTATCTATTATCTAAATATTTCAAAAAATAGCATAAATTACTAGCAAAAATATTCAATTGCTGAACGAATAAAACAACAGAAGTAAATTCAATTTCTGAGGAAACGATATTTATATGACGCAATTAAACACATTAAAATATTGCAACAAAATTTATATTTCACTTTACTAGATGTTGTTGCGTTTTTCTGCACAGGGACTGTTCCATATAGTCGCATAAGGTACAATAAAATCATTCACTAAATGATAAGTCTGCAGGCTTACAACACTAAACTGGTGGGCAACGCATTATGTAGCTTTGTGCTTAAAAACATCAAATCCGAGCTATTTGTTGTGTTAGCTGATTATATCTGAAAATCTAGTAGCCTGGTTGAAGAATTACATTCAATTTTATAGGTGCATATTTATCACTAGAGTGCTCAGAAAATGGCGCTTGGCTTGTATGGAATACATAACATTTACTTTTGATAGGCAAAAAGAAAAAAACAACAAAAAACCATCATTTAATGTCTTTAGCAATGGAAATTCTATCATGAGCACCGTTACATAGATCACCGGACAGATCTTGTTGGTGGCTCACTAATTAAAACCTGGGAAATGCTTAGGTACGAAAACCGTTTCACTTACTGACTGAATCTATATAACAATCCTACAGTAACTAACACTGAAAACAAATATCGAAAGTACAATGAGGTATAGAACAATTTCCTGAACTAATCCTAGGATACAAACTTGAAATCTTAGAGACTTACTCATATAGTGGTGGCAACTAATCATACTACTACTACTATGCAACATTTAAGTTGTTCTTACACTATACACTGACAAATATAACCGATAAAGAGTGGATTTTATGTCAATAATCAGTTTTCATTTCATTGGGTTCTCGCAGATTTATCACTTGAACAACTTTGCTTTTTCTAACTTGTAAATGATGTGGATATTTCAAACATAGCATACATCAGTCTTTTCGGAGTAATGTTCTAGATTGCACTTCACTGGTGGCCCGTGGAAACCATCTTCACTGTATATATAAACTCACAAACACGTATTCAGCTCTTTTACCATATGTATTCCTTTTCGCCATATTCACTTAGAAACAGATACAAACATTTCTCTACATTTGTTTGACGCCATATTGAAAGATTACCACTGAAGCCACCAAGATAACGGATTTTCGGAGCAAAGGAACTATCCGTGGAGTGGCGGCGCTGCTCATACATCCTGGAACCGGATTCGCGTGAGGAGCTACAAAAGAAGATAAAATCTTAGATAAGATTACAGCCCTAAAGAAACAAAACAGCTTAATTGTCACACTTTTATACAGAGAAACACCGAGTCTTTGAATGTAATGTAGGTCCCATTTCTTTAAAGGGAAATGAAGAGAGAGATTCAAGTTCCATTATTACCACACTTTCAATCCGAGGTTAATTTAGATTGTCTGTTGTTCAACAAGGGAATGTTTCTTCATGAATTTCTCTTTTTAGTTATTTAAATTATTAGGTGAAAGACGTGAAACTGTAATATAAGGAAAATCCATTAAATAATCTACTTATACTTTATTATTTAAGAACGGCACTGATTTCTAATACAACTATTAATGCATAGTTCTAAGCTTAAAAATACAAAGTCGCATTTTTTTCACATCTGGTTAAACATTTGGTATTTTAAATCTGAACGGCACCTTATGCAACACGAATTAAATGGTCAGGCCAGAACTTCTCTGGTTCAGGAATAGCTGTGAAATGCTGAATATTAGGATGAACTGTTACTATTCTAACACACTCAACGCTGAAAGTGTGGGGCGTGTTCAGCGTTATTGCGGTACAAACGTTGAACCTTCGTATCGCAGCCCAGCGTGTTAACCACTAGGATATTTCCAGTACTCTGCTTAAGAGAAAATGCAGCACAGCAATCATACCACTAAAAATTCAATAATTGGTTGATTCAGTTGTTTGGGCTTATGATTTTTGACAAATCTTTCTAAATTCCTGTTATTTATTTAAGTAATAATGAAGGTTTCTTCCTAATCTTTTAGGCATCATATTTTTGCAGGTTACTCCCGTTAGCAAGATAACTTCCAAATAACACCAGACTTCTGTACATCGTAGGCCTATATACAAAAACAAGATAACTTCCTGCCGTGCTTTAATTTCTGTACAGTAATCAACTACTGACGCAGCCCCCAGTGGCAGTGGTATGTCTACCTACTTATAACCTAATAACAAAACAACAACTACTGACGCAGCCCCCAGTGGCAGTGGTATGTCTGCGGACTTATAACTTAATAACAAACAATAACAAAACAACAACTACTGACGCAAGACTCACTGTTCTTTTTGTTTTTGTATATAGGCCTACGATGTACAGAAGTCTGGTGTTATTTTCAAAGCATTTTCAAAACTCAAAATTCATTTGTGCTTCTGAAATAAAATTTAAAATTATTAATTTAGGATCCTAAACGCGATGATTAACGCAGTAATAATGATGGGTTAAATTTGTAATACTGTTATATTATTTCTTAGGTTGGGACGACGTTTCGATCGATATGCTAAGCAGTCCGTTACAGACTTCAACCCTATACTGTTTCGATGCTGCAAAAAATACCAATTAAACAAAAGTTGTTTTGTTATTAGGTTATAAGTAGGTAGACATACCACTGCCACTGGGGGCTGCGTCAGTAGTTGTTGTTTTGTTATTAAGTTATAAGTAGGTAGACATACCACTGCCACTAGGGGGCTGCGTGAGCAGAGGCTTAGAGTTAGAACCATGTTCTGTTATGAAAGATGTTTACTTAAATAATAATCGGATCTTACTTTTCAATAATTTAATTTAATAATAAAAACACACACACAAATATATATATATACAAATATCAGTCAGTTCCTACTTCTTTAATATCCCTCTTAACAATCAAAACAGCTTGTTTGTTTTGTTTCGGATATTTGCGCAATTCTACATAAGCCATCTCTAATTTTGAATTGAGGAGAAAGGCAGAGAATCCACAGCACTCTTGGGGGTTGATCGTGACTATTATAATCCACCTACGGCCCAAAGTGCAGATTTGCGGTAATGGGACGCGAACCATGGATGCTCGGATGCAAATCCTGCAAGCTAACCACTGTGTTATTCCTGGTCTTCAATCAAACAAAATGCTGATTCGAATATCAGTTGGTTCGTATTTCTTCATTAATCTAATAGCTGACTTGACTTCAAACCATTTATACGTATTATATATATTTAATAGGCCACCCAGTGACACAGCGACAAGGCTGCGGACTTATAACGCTAGAAACCTGGCTTCGATGCCTGTGGTGGGCACAGCACAGATAGCCTATTGTGAAGCTTTGGGCTTATAATATATATACTTACATCAAGTTTGAGCGCTTATAAAGCTTAAATTCGGGGTTCAATCAATGCAGGAGCTCAGTGCAAGTAGAACATTGTGCACATTTGTGCTTAAACAAATATATATATATATATACATTAATTATCTGAGCATTAAGAATTACAAGAAATAATTACCCACATTGCAATAAGTAGAATTTTACTTAGGCGTTATCGTATAATTAATCTTGAGTAACGTTCATGTTTTCAATAAATGTTTGCTTTATAACAAACAGGAATAACATGTTGACTGACAACGAGCAGTTTACTGTAATAATTGTTGGCGAACCATAATTTTTTTTTTAGAATAAGAAGCGTGATTATCACCAAAATAGCGCTAAATATGTTTCGAATCATTCCATTTTCACTGAACCAGTGATACATTCGATATTTAGAAATATTTCTAATTATATTATAATTATAATTAAATGTTCAGATGAACAATGTTTCACTAACTTTGACATCATATAGCAAGCAACGTAATATGTAACTTCACCTGTTTTCTGCGAATCATTGAATCTTTACTGAACACAAATTCATATTTTAAAATATAACAGAAACACAATAACAACTGAATGTTTGAAATGAGACTAAAAAGCATTTGAAAAAAATAGATGTAAATAACATACCGTATAGAGTGCACCACTATATTTATAAAATAATTACTGAATAGTTATTTGATATATTATTGATTCTTAGGCTTAGAGAATCATTGAATACTAATCTCAGTCTTTTTTGTTGATGTATCCATGTAATTAACAGGGTAACGTGTGTGCACGAGTAGGCGGCTTCTTAAACTTCATTAAACTAAGCACCAATGAAATTAGGAGTGAGGAGGTACGGACGATGTCACCATATGTGTAAGGGAGGGATGGATGCATTGCAAAAGAAGTGAAATGGGAAAAATGGATCTGTCATAATTCAGAGCCCAGCAGTGTTTATGGGTTAAGGTCTCGTGTGGGAAATTCGTCCTTTCTTTATAGAATATTAAAGTAGCGGTACCGTCACCTTGTTGAGATTTAATACTTGGCCACGATATTCAAGTTTAGAAAGCATCGCTAGATCTGGACATATGTTTTTTTCTTATTTTAGAATGAAAAACATTCAGGTATTTTGTTAAGTTTGAGAGACATTACATAAAGATAATGAAGAACTCTACTGCCCTGAAAAAAAGAGAATAAATACAAGAAAAAATAAAGTCGACTTTTTATATATTCAGAAGACTTGTTTTAAACTAATTCAGAGCAAGAAACATTTAATTTAAGGACAAATAAATATTTGATCTTGCAGAATAGATTGAAGGTAATATATTCAGATTTGTTTTGAAGAATGAGAGCTAAGTTATGTTTATTATTAGGTTTATTTTTCGTGTGAATTTACCGCAAACTACAAATCGACTTTATCTCAAAGTTTACGAGTTGGCCAGTAATTAGTTGACAGAAGTTACACATTTTTAGTAATCAGTTGACAGAAGTTACACATTTTTAGTAATCAGTTGACAGAAGTTACACATTATTAGTAATCACTTGACAGAAGTTACACATTCTTTTGACGTAGGGCCTAGAATGACCTAATGGTCGTGGTGCTCAATTTGTAATCTGTGGATTGCGGGCTCGAATCCATGCCATCAAACTTGTTCACCCTTTCAGCCGTGGGGCGTTATAATGTGACGGTTAATCCCACTATTCGTTGTTAAAGAGTAGCCTAAGAGTCGGCGGTGGATGGTGATGATTAACTGCCTTCCCTCTAATCGATCACTGCTAAATTCAAAATACATCAAATCAGATCTTTTAACGTGACACACAGATCCTTTCAGAGTTAAAATCAATGAAAGCAGACCAAGATTTTAAAACAAATTCTCATTACTTTAGTAGGGTAAAGTATATACAATTTATAACAGCTTCATTATTGTAACCATTGAAGTTTTAGCGACAGATCTCCCCAAAATGTCGGATTTATTCGGTTTTAAATTAATTTTTTTTACCCTTTTCTTTATATTAATCTGTCCATAGATTTTAAAAGTAGCTGTATAGCTGTTTGTTCGTTCTTTATTGTGAAAAACGTTTTTTCTACTCCTCCAATGAAAATGTTTCTCTTCCTAGAAACTATCTAAATTGAATTTTTCATGAAAATATTTTCCAGAACTCGAAACTTCATTGTTTGTGTTTTAGATCAAAATAAATATTTCACATCATAAGCTGTTAGAACATTTTACCCATAGTAACATATTTAAAAATGAACATTCGAACATTGGATTTTGTGACTTAAAATGTTATTAAAACAGCAAAATGCCTTTGAGAACCTATACACTCTGTATATACAGCATCTGTGTGGCTCTCGCGATCCATCATATTTTTGTGACAAAAATTTCGCAAATCTTTATAGTAACGTTTGAGAGCCACTCTTTCAAGTGGAGTTATAACTGGCTTGGCGAGTCTTGAAATTATTTCTCTTTATCCTCAGCTCGTTATATCTTTCCTGGAGTTATAATTGTTTGAAGTTTGGCAATATGTAAAGAAAACAGTCCGAAATTTGAATAGTCTGAAGATATATGTTATGATTATCAAGAGTAAAATAACACAATCAGACTTAATTTCATTTGTGAATTGGGTTTTTTGAATTAGTAATTTAGAGTTGGAATAACTCATGTGTACGCTATAAACCTAATTTTAATTTTTATTTCTGTACACACTTTTAGCCCCCATACACTGGCCACTTCATCAAGAATCCTCATGTACTATCGTGTTGGACCACCTTTTGTAGCACGCATACACTGGCCACTTCATCAAGAACCCTCATTTAGTATCGCGTCGGACCACTTTTTGCCGCGATTTTAAGCTCGGATTCAGCGTAGCTTAGTTTGCACGATGCTGATGCAAGAAGATATTCTGTTTAATTGCAGTTGACTTATTGAGGAATACAGTTTTGCAAGTGGTCCACAGATGTCAGAAGAGGACTAAAGTGGTGAATGCAATATTAAACTTTATGTCAAGGATGTATAATGACATTGAGATCTGTAGTTGTGTTATGCTCTTCAAATCAATTTTCCACAATGTCAGCGTAGCAGGTTTATTTCAACGTTGTCTTAGAGAATAGTTGTCCATCAGCATGAAAGTATAATATTGTGGAACAAGCATGATCGGCAGAAACATCCAGTTTCATCCCAAACTCATTTATTACCATAAGAACATTACCTACAATATGTATACACACCCAGTCGTTTGCATTGCGAGAGCACAAAAGGACAATCAATATATATATATATATATAAGTGTGTGTATGTATAATGCATATAAAACATAAGGATGAAACATGACTCATCATGTTTTGTTCATACTTTCTACTCTGAGCCTTACTGAAGCCATACTTTTATGCTTGCATGCAAGACAAGCAGAGTTCATATTGATTGGTGGCTACTATACAACAGTTTTTGAATAGTTTTTACACTAGTACGTTGGGAATAGACGAAGAAAATGATCAGTTATACAAGGTCTTAATATGTTATATTTTACAAGCTAGTTCATTTCACTCAGTCTGTTACCAAAAGTTGGCAGTCACAGTTTATCGTAATTTCCTTTCGATTGCCACAGATGATAGATCCTGATGGTAAATGCATCTTAGCAACTAGTAAAAGAAATAAGGGAGACGTTTTCTTAACTGAGTTAAACTATAGGTATAGTAAAGTAACGTTAAAACAAGATTACGAGAAAATGATTATTAACTTCATGGAAAACTAAATAGGAAAATGTAGTTAATGCCAAATATATCTGCAAGATGGCTGCCTTTCCTTTTGCCTTCCGAACAATAAATGTGCAATAAAACGAAAATATCAGTACAAGAACGGTTAACAACATGAACAAATCGCTAATAGCTTGAACGTTTGTGAATTTCGCGCAGTGATAGACTAGAGGAAAAGCAGCTAGTCACAAAGGGGAGCATGTTTGGTGGCATATATTCGAACCCGCGATCTGCAGATTACGAGTCGATCGCTATAATTACCAGGTCATGCACTAATAGCTTTTGTTAAATAAGTAATACCGATTGTTTGTTTGTTTGTTTTGAATTTCGCGCTATACGAGGGCTATCTGCCATCCCTAATTTAGCAGTGTAAGACAGCTAGTCTTACAGGGAAGGGAAGGCTAGCTACGGAAGGCAGCTAGTCATCACCACCCACCGCCAAGTGGCTACTCTTTTACCAACGAATAATGGGATTGACCGTCACATTATAACGCCCCCACGGCTGAAAAGGCGAACATGTTTGGTGTGACGGGGATTCGAACCCGCGACCCGCAGATTGCGAGTCGAGCGCCCTAACCACCTGGCCATGCCGGGCCTAAAGTCTTCATACCGACTGAACTTAGAAAGGCCGTTGCTCGCTCCGATAATCTTCGTCTGACTTATAGAACTGTAATCCCCTTCATTCTTTAGAGACTGACCAAAGATTGGCCGCTTCCTCACCTCTCTCAACTTTATCCTTACACCTAACTTTATAATATTTCTCAACCAATTTTTATCGATGGTTAATAGTAAGTGTTAGTAAGAAAATCCAGTCTGTGATTAACGCTAAAAGAATGCCAAATTCCTTTTAACCTTCAATTGCGCACATTATGCATTATAAAAACACGGTAGAAAAATGTTTTTTGAGTTTCTTATTTAAATAGGTATATATTGCTCTCGCTATGTACTTTGAAAATATTGGTACTTGTTTTAGCGCAAATTTACACAACAGGTTATTTGTACTGTGTCCAGAGCGTGGAGCAAGCCCCGAACTTTAGCCTTATAAGCCTTCAGGCTTATCGCTTAGCCTCCAAAAAACACCCTGTGAATAATAAATAAAAAAAGCTATACTCTTTTAAAACTGCGTCGTATGTATTGTGAATTCAAAGAGAACAGAATAATTAATGTTAGGACGTTTGGCGTTTCAGGCATCACCCTCTGTCTTGTTAAAACAGTGCGCACTAAAAAAAAAAATATATGTGAAAGAACAAAACTTTAATTTCATTTTGGTTAGTTCATAAATCTTTAATAATATGCCTGTTCAATTAGGATTTGTGACCAAGAGAAAAAAAATGCCAGAATTATTTCAAAATGTTATGTTCTCTGTTCTACAAGAATCCAATTAAAAGAAAAGTATACTCTTTCTTTGTGCCCTTTGATGTGTGTGTGTTTCGATTTTAACTCTAAACTAATTCAAATTATTATTTTGCCACACAATTTTAAATATATATATTATTATTACTGCTTATTCCAAACTTATTAAAAGCCCTAGACGGCACTCGGATCGCTTGGTGAGCTCTCACGCAATGTTGAAATCAACGTGTAGTCTTACCTCAATTTTCTTCTGTACATTGAAAATCGACAACGACAAGAAGTGCCCCAGGTAGGATCTTTCTGTCTGTACCGATACTGTGTGCTCTAGACCAGTATAACATCTATGAATGTGTAGTTTGAAAATTGATTAGAACAGCTGTGCTGCTTGCTCACTACAACTCTTCTCTCCAATAAATCTTAATCTGCTTAAGGCAAGTTTGGGGATTTTTCGTGAGGTTTGTTCAATTGAACATGCCGATGACATATGTCACATCTGATTGGTACTTGCTTTCCAAGACGCCGTTTGCTCGAAAACAGTTATTTAAATTCATAACTTGAATCTATGTTTGTTTCGAATTTAATGTTTAACACGGTTAAAAAAAATACGTATTTATTATATTCATGATTTCCAAGAGAAAAATGTCAGGAACCGATTCAAACTTTATAGGTAAATCTTCTAAATAAATTCTGGAAATATGTCTTTGTCTTTTACTGCTGTTACGTTATTGTAAAAATAAAAAAACAATAAAACTTTTTGATGAACCTATTAATATTCAGATTTTAAAACAAAATATTGTTTCTTCCAACAAAGAAAAAACTTATTTTTTTATAAAAACACAAACACGTGTTGATACTTTACGCACCAGGGTAAAGCCTATAAAAATACAAGCAGTCATACTACGCCCAGTAGTTGCAGTGACTTCAGTTATTGATCTAAGTATTGAAATACCGCGTGAGAAGCATGTAGAAATCTATGTTTTGACTGGTCAAGGATACTTCATGCGAAAAATTGCAGCAATACTCTTGTTCAGTAGAAGCTGTGTGCTAGACTCTGGTTTGATTTGTTTGGAATTTCTAGCAAAGCTACACGAGGGCTATCTGCGCTAGCCGTTCCTAATTTAGCAGTGAAAGACTAGAGGGAAGGCAGCTAGGCCTCACCAGCCACCGCCAACTCTTGGGCTACTCTTTTACCAACGAATAGTGAGGCTGACCGTCACATTATAGCGCCCCTCACGGCTGAAAGGGCGAGCATGTTTGGTGGGACGGGGATTCGAACCGGCGACCCTCAGATTGCGAGTCAAGCGCCCTAACCACCTGGCTATGCCGGGCACTAGACTCTGAAGAGGGTACGGGAAACTGGCACTTACAATAATAGAAGTCATCGAGGTAGAAAACTGAAATTACCTTAACATCTTAAGGTATGATTTTTCACAAGTTAACCGACGTTCGAGTACAGATCTTACCAATGACCTTGCTGTAAATACAGGTGTAAATGTTACCTTGAGAGCAGCGAAGCACACTATCACAAAGTGTTTTCAATGAATGTGTAGCTGCTCAAAAACTGCTACTGAGAAGAGGTAACCAACCCAAAAGGTAGTAATGGAAACATTAGAATAAACAAAAATGAAGACTTGTGTTCTTTGCAGATGAACTCAAGTTTGAATTTTTGGGCAACAATCAACAACAGTTTGTTCTATAGTGGACAGGAAAATGGTATCATAGTAAATGTACGATATTTAAAGTGAATTGTGGTGGGAAGGCAGTATATGCAGAAGTTTGGATATGCATCTCAGTAACAACGATGTGCCGGTGATCTACACAAAATTGATGGCACACTGACTGCCGATAAGTACAGATCCATCACTCCAGAGGGCGTTATAAAGTGACGGTCAATCCCATTATTCGTTGGTAAAAGAGTAGCCCAAAAGTTGGTGGTGATGACTAGCTGCCTTCCCTCTAGTCTTACGCTGCTAAATTAGGGACGGCTAGCGCAGTTAGCCCTCGTGTAGCTTTGCGCGAAATTCAAAATAAACAAACAATCCTTTAGTGTATATTTGTAGGTTTGATACTACTAGATGTACTGAACATAAAAATAAAAATAAATAATCGAAAGTTTAATTTTATTAAAAAATTAGTATTCTAATAATTAGGTTTCATTATCATCTTCACATAAAGCACTTAAAGACAATATCAGCAAATTATATGTACGTGTCTGCGATTTCTTTCTCGAAAGACAGAGGAAGTGAACCCTTTTAGAAATAGACTTCATGTTAAGGATAAAACTGAAAAAATGATATTTAATGACGTACTTCCATATGGCTTGAAAAATATTTGCAGGCCAAAGTTGATGGAATGACATATTTCTAGAAACTTCTATTGACTGTTATTGTTAACAGTTTCTTCCTATTCTTTGTGTATGTGCTACATTTACAGCATCCTTAATAATCCTTTTTTTGAATGCATAAGACCAATAAGTAGGTCCTTAAATGAAGTTGCATGTTACTCTTGTGTCTGTGCTACATTTACAGCATCCTTGATAATCCATGTTTTTGAATGCATAAGACCAATAAGTAGGTCCTTAAATGAAGTTGCATGTTACTCTTGTGTCTGTGCTACATTTACAGCATCCTTGATAATCCATGTTTTTGAATGCATAAGACCAATAAGTAGGTCCTTAAATGAAGTTGCATGTTACTCTTGTGTCTGTGTGGGTCTTTAAATGTTATAACGTAAGCTCAGCTTTCAAATTGGTAATTTATTGTAGTTTTATTTTGTATCTAAAGTCTATATTTGCTAACTTGTTTTATTTCAAATTTTATGTTAATTATTTTCAGTTTTCACAGATAAATCTGACGAGTGACGCTTGTGTCACAAACCGGTTGATAGAAGTGTGATATTTCATTAGGACACTTCCAATAAAGTTGAAATTCGTATGAAAACTTTTTGTTTCCGTTTTATTCTATTTTAGAAACGTTATATATATATATATATATATATGAAAATAAACAAAGCATAATATAGATCAACATAGGAATCAATACATGTACTTTCTCTGTCGTCATGATCGACAATAGTAAATGTGTTTACAAAGCAAATGTCGAAGCGTTTAGACGAAAATCGTAAAACAAATACGAACTGGAGTTCCTGTTTGTTTATAAAATTTTGTGTACTAGGAAGGATCTGAGACAGTATGTTAACACTAGGTGGAAGAATAAGTTTCGTAAAGTGGTGAAAATTAAAGAACTTGAGTAAAGAAAGAGAAGGAGAAGAAACGAAAATCTAGAATTCATTGATAGCAATCTAAAAACACAGATCCCCTTGCAAGATCTATAATTTAATACGTACGATAAAATTATAGATTTATTAAAAGAAGCACAGTAATTATTGACTTAAGTAAAAAAAAAAAAAAAAATCCACCAAATACGTTTTAAGAAGTAAAATGAAATTGTTTGTTATTAAGTGCATTAATAAGTTACAAATATTTAGAACAGAACTGTTATTTTGTTATTAAGTGCATTAATAAGTTACAAATATTTAGAACAGAACTGTTATTTTGTTATTAAGTGCATTAATAAGTTACAAATATTTAGAACAGAACTGTTATAATGTTATTAAGTGCATTAATAAGTTACAAATATTATAACGCCCACGGCTGAAAGGGCGAACATGTTTGGTGTGACGGGGATTCGAACCCGCGACCCGCAGATTACGTATTACTTTATCAACTTATTTATCTAACATGTTTGAAAATTGTTTATTTTTTCAAAACTACAACTTCGAGCAAAAATTATATTTCAACAACAGAGATTAATTGTCCTTTATCACGACCTAAAAGGTTGACCCGATTATCGAAATATCAAGTATAAGACCTTATGTTTTACGCTTAGGAGGTAGGTTTCTCGTTGTAAATTATACCTCCACTGAGAGAAACAATATAACTTCAATAAAGGTGAGTGAACAACCGTTAAGCATTATGTAAGTAAGAGGGGCATTACATTTTAATGTAAATACGATTTACGCGAAGAATTGTTGTGGGAAAGAAATAAAAAATACTAACTTGGACTTTTGTTTGTTTGTAATTAAGCACAAAGCTACACAATGGGCTATCTGTGCTCTGCCCATCACGGGTATCGAAACTCATTTTCTAGCGTTATAAGTCCGTACACATACCGCTGAATCACTGGGGGCCTTCACTTGGGCATTGCGTTTTTTAAATATGGGTAAATAGATATCTGCCAAAGTTAGACTTTTCAAATTTTACATATTTTGCGTAACGGACGCTATTTTAAGTCAGGGAATATATTAAACTTATTCCATTTTTTCAAAATATTTTCCACAGTTTTTTCCATTACAACTAGAAGTTTTCAGTACCCTTGGAAATAGATCAAAGATAATAATATTTATTGGAAGCCAACAATTGTGGTGTTTTGTGTATTGTATACAACATGTACGCACGCAAACTGCACATTGAATGTGATATTAAAAAAATATCAAAAACATAATCCTTTTTTCTTCGTGTGGTCGATAACTTTCCATTTTTCGCTCACAACATTACGCCAAACACGTAGTTTAGTTGCTGTAACCTACATACGGATAACCGAAATAGCAACTAACTTGAAATATTAAATAGTAGCGATTGGAATAACACGTTGTTTCCACTGCTATAAATACATGATGAACGATGAGAACTCATCTCTTTAAACCATTAATTACCGCAGGAACGACAATAGTTACATTTAAGGAAACACAGACACTCAATAATGGTTTAATCATTTCTAGTTCCAACCACAGTCATATTACCTTCGCCACCTCCGCTATAAATACATGATGAACGATGAGAACTCGCCTCTTTAAACCATTAATTACCGCAGGAACGACAATAGTTACATTTAAGGAAACACAGACACTCAATAATGGTTTAATCATTTCTAGTTCCAACCACAGTCATATTACCTCCGCCACCAAAGGTGGACGGGGGTTATGTTTTCACCCCTGTTTGTGTGTTTGTCAGCAAGATTTCTCAAAAACGGCTGAATGAATTTCGACGAAAGTTGGTATACATTTGAACTATGACCAAACTTAGAAGTGATTAGTTTTTGGAGGGTCAAGGTCACGAAAATACAAAAAAATATGCCTATCTGTTAACATGGGGACCGATTTTTCACACTATTTTTGCTCTATATCTCAATCAAAAATGATCGGATTTTGATGAAACTTGGTGAAAATATGTAGAATATTATTCTTCATTGTCCTGCTAAAAATGGTCTGCTCTACTGATTGCCCCTCTAGTTCGTTACGAGTTTGAAATAAGGACACGTTGTAGGTATTATATTGCATTCACATTGTAATAGTTTTGTCGGCTCGAAACTCGGGCTTGTTCGAGTGAAACAAATCACCAAACAGCAACTACTTTTCTTGCTAAAGGCTTAATCTGAATTTATTTCCCTACGGAGACCTCATCATGTAGAATGTACTGTGATTGAAAGTTGCTCATCATTCAGTTGGCTCGTGGGGAATGTAGCTGATCATGTAGAATGTACTGTGATTGAAAGTTGCTCATCATTCAGTTGGCTCGTGGGGAATGTAGCTCATCATGTAGAATGTACTGTAATTGAAAGTTGCTTATCATTCAATTGGCTTGTGGGGAATGTAGCTCATCATGTAGAATGTACTGTGATTGAAAGTTACTCATCATTCAGTTGGCTCGTTGAGAATGTAGCTGATCATGTAGAATGTACTGTGATTGAAAGTTGCTCATCATTCAGTTGGCTCGTTGAGAATGTCATGAATCTGAGTCGATACTTATCGACGTGTTGCTTACTTCGCACAAGAAAATGTATTATTATAGCTGTGTTATGCTTTGGAAAACGTTATATTAGTTTATGTATTCTTAAGCTTAATACGTATAAGTTTTACTGTGCAATAACTTAGAAACATTATAATAACTTTCAATACTAAATTATATCTAATCATATAGTAAACAGTGTATTGATACAAATCTTTTGTTGTCAAGCTGGGAAGAAATATTTTTTACTTCGGATAATTTCTAAACAAAATACCATCACCATGATTGCCTGTTTCAGTTAATAAAAATGTTATTGTGAATAGAATTTCAGAATAACGTTTGAAACCGAGGCATTGACGACAAAGTAGGATAATTTCAAAAAGAGACCGAATGTGGCCTGGTGGCTAACGTGTCGGGCTGCGGGTCGTAGGGTCCAGGGTTAAAAATCTGATGCCACACAACAAGCTGCTCGCTTTTAGCTGTGAGCGCTTTCTAAATCTGACAGTAAGTCCCGTTATTCGATTCTAAAGGCCGAACAAAGCTCTTGTGATAGCGGGTGCTACTTACCGACTGCCATTCCACTGGTCAATAATTAAAAATCACAAACTACTGTATCTGAACCATAGGGTTATCTGACTTAGCTGTTTAACTTAAATTAGTATAAGGTGCCTTTAGATTGAATAAATCCAGATTTTTAATATCAAATAGGCTTTTGGAATCAATGGTCGATGTGGTGATGTATTTTCATTTCAACGATTTTTATGATTCTATTTATCAAAATTATAAGCTCGCTTGTTAAACATTCTTCAGGAAATGATGCGTTAGAGCGTTGAACCATGTTGAGTGTAATGGTAACTGTAGCTCAGTCCCCCTGGCCCGCCGTGGCCAGGTGGTTAGGGCACTTGACTCGTAATCTGAGAGTCGCGGGTCCGAATCCCCGTCCCACCAAACATGTTCGCCCTTTCAGCCGTGGGGGCGTTATAATGTGACGGTCAATCCCACTATTCGTTGGTTAAAGAGTAGCCCAAGAGTTGGCGGTGGGTGGTGATGACTAGCTGCCTTCCCTCTAGTCTTACACTGCTAAATTAGGGACGGCTAGCGCAGATAGCCTTCGTGTAGCTTTGCGCGAAATTCATAACAAACAAACAAACAAGCTCAGTCCCAAATAAAAATATTTATTTGTAAACAAAAAGTTTGTTTGTAATTAAGCACAAAGCTACACAATGGGCTATCTGTACTCTGCCCCCATAGGTATCGAAACCCGGATTCTAGCGTTGTAAGTCCGCAGACATAAACAAAAAGAAGTTGCTATTTATAACTGTAGTAGTTAGTTATTTAGCCCCTAAGTGGCTGAGCAGTAAATCTGAAGGCTTATAATTCTAAAACCCAGGCTTAGATACTTATGGTGGGCACAGTACAGGTAGCCCATTGTACGGACTTATGCTTAACAACAAACTGACCAATCAATTTATTTATTTATAAGCTTGCATTTCCAAATCTCTCGCCTTCGGTTTTTTAGCTTAACCTGCATCAAAATACAATAACATTCTCTAAGTCACAATACCCACTAGGTACCTATAAATCTATTTTATAATTGATGTTATTTCCCCAATGTTCTAGTTTATTCTCAATCCGTCTGTAGTGACAGAATGTTTATATACACACCATCATTACACTTACATGCGGGTTAAACTTGTCTGACGATTATTTGTCTGAGCTGTAACTTATCTGCGTTGAATAACATCAGTATGTTTACCTTTACTGTTCCAAATGGAATCTAATTATGTTTTATGTACATGTTTAATCAAGCAAGTTTAGACGAAACACAATCCTGTATCTCCTCTCTCTCTCGATTCGCTAGTTCTGTTCAATGCAAACAACTAGCACAAACCGATTGAATAACTATTTAGCCACACATTCTGTACTTGAATGTGTGGTAGTTTAAACTTGTCACAGGTGTCTCGTTCTCCGGAAACGCTATTGAAGATAATATAAGTATTCTGGTGAAGAACAAACAGGGAAATATTGCAAGCAATTTTTTTTTTTATGAAACTAACTAATCCTATAAGTTGAGAATATTTCAATCATTGAAACTTTATTTCAGAATGTTTAATGAGTGAGGTTTAATACAATTAAACGAGTGCTGGCTTATAACAAGAACACATTAAGCCTGAGAGATGATCAGTCTGAAAGTATACACATTTGTTTTTCTGCACATTTGCGAAACTAATATTTAAAACGTCACAAGTGACAAGGTTCATAATTAATTCTTGAAAGTTTCAAAACTTAAATAATACCATACAGTAAATGCAGCTAGTCAACGGCACTAACAAGACACTTTTTAACTACCTTAACCGAATAGGAGGATTTAAACGTTACTCTTATAACGCATCTATGTTCCCTTGTGAGAACTGCGATCTTGTGGTATCGAGACGCAAACCATGGACCTTCGGATTTTAAGTCCGGCGGAAATTCAAGCTATAACATAGTGAAAAGGATACACAGAAACCTGGTTAAAATTTACAATTAGACTTTGATTTTAAATCACAAAGTTTTGTTCATTATCGCGCTGTCGACGATTTTTAAATGAAATAGGTGCGAGTAAGTACTCGTAGGAGAGTATAATGGTATTTATATCGTCTGGTCGTAGGAGAGTACAATGGTATTTATATCGTCTGCTCGTAGGAGAGTATAATGGTATTTATATCGTCTGCTCGTAGGAGAATATAATGGTATTTATATCGTCTGCTCGTAGGAGAGTATAATGGTATTTATATCGTCTGCTCGTAGGAGAATATAATGGTATTTATATCGTCTGGTTGCATAAGTAAGTAAAACAAGAATAAATACTTTCAGTATATGAAATCATAAACTGCTTAAAACGTAAAAGAAACCAGAATTGGAGGAAATACTAGCGTTTACTGCTATTATAATTAAACATTTAAAAAATGTTGATTTGTAAAATTGTCCACAGAATTATAGGGATTAATTTTTACTTAAAATAGTATCTTATGACCTAGTCTACGTTCTAAACGGTAAACACACACACACATATATATATAAATCAAATTAGCTTTTTCAGCTTCTTTTGGGGGAACAATAGATTCGTATTTTATGTTATAAAAAAGAAGTGAAACTCAAACTAACACCAATACTTGCTATACAGACTGTTAAGGATTGTTGAAATTACTAATCATTGTAACTTTGAAGTCAACATCATATTTATTAGTTTTATAGAATCATCTATAATGTTTGCAGGTCTATATACTTAGTATACGCCAACATGAAGCACAAGTAAACAATGTTTTGGCTAGACTGCAGGTCTATATACTTAGTATATGCCAACACGAAGCACAAGTGAACAATGTTTTGGCTAGACTGCAGGTCTATATACTTAGTATACGCCAACACGAAGCACAAGTGAACAATGTTTTGGCTAGACTGCAGGTCTATATACTTAGTATACGTCAACACGAAGCACAAGTGAACAATGTTTTGGCTAGACTTGCTCATTTTAGTTTGAGAACTTAGAATAAATGTTTTGGTTGAATTTTTTTTTATTTTCAACTAAGCACGTTAGCTGCAAAGCACCAAAACCTAATAATATTAATGTTATGAGAGATATATACTAAAAGGTTGTTAGTATATTTCGAGTACGACTTTTCTTTGCCAAAATACATTTAAACCGTATAATAGAAAATCGTATAACATGTCGCGTTTGGTTTAGTGCTTTGCTGGGAAGCCGAACATGGAGAAAAATTAAAGTTTGAAATTAATCTACAGGCAGCCTATAGGTTTATTGTTTGTTTGTTTTGAATTTCGCGCAAAGCTACACGAGGGCTATCGTCGCTAGCCGTCCCTAATTTAGCAGTGTAAGACTAGAGGGAAGGCAGCTAGTCATCACCACCTACCGCCAACTCTTGGGCTACTCTTTTACCAACGAATAGTGGGATTGACCGTCACATTATAACGCCCCCACGGCTGAAAGGGCGAGCATGTTTTGGTGGGATGGGGATGCGAACCCGCGAACCGCAGATTGCGAATCGAGCGTCCTAACCACCTGGCCATGATAGGTTTATTATACGGGTTATAAGTTACCTACGCTAATCCTTATCTGATTCTTATATGCTTATTTAGTTCATTATACGGGTTATAAGTTAACTACGCTAATTCTTATCTGATTCTTATATGCTTATTTAGTTCATTATACGGGTTATAAGTTAACTACGCTAATTCTTATCTGATTCTTATATGCTTATTTACATATGTACGAATAGAATATGAATAATTTACTCACAAGTCTCCTTCACAAGCTTAGGCAAATAATGCTGCCAGAAAGCGCAATACTGAGCTCGTGGGCCTCGACCAGTCTTTGTAGAGTTAACATCGAGAGTTAAGTACTCTCGACCGTAGGGGGTGTACACAGGCCAATAGATCTTTTCCCATTTTTCACCTGGACCTTGACTTGGCTTTCTGTAGTGAAAATACAAGATATAAGTGAAAAATCTACATAGCAGTAAATAACTAAAAAAATATTTTTAAATTTTTGATTCTTATTTTAAAAAACATTATATGCTATTATGATGCCACAGCACGAACAGATGTTTGTACTGTTCGAAGTATTTGTGAATAATCTTATTCTTCCAGCAATAAGGAATTTTACTTTTGGAATTAAATTAACAGACTCGTTCTTATAAACTGAATGGGCGAAAAACTGTAACTGTTGACAATATTTAAACGCTTGAGTTAATGGTAAAAAAATCCATCTGTGTCCCCAACTCTGTAATTTATGTTTGTTTGTTTTGAATTTCGCGCAAAGCTACACGAGGGCTATCTGCGCTAGTCGTCCCTAATTTAGCAGTGTAAGACTAGAGGGAATGCAGCTAGTCATCACCACCCGCCGCCAACTCTTGGGCTACTCTTTAACCACGAATAGTGGGATTGACTGTCACATTATAACGCCCCACGGCTGAAAGGGCGAACATGTTTGGTGGGACGGGGTTCGAGCCCGCGACCCTCAGATTGCGAGTCGAACTCCCTAACCACCTGCCCATGCCAGGCCCTGTAATTTATGGAATTAGAATTATCAACATGAACGCACGTGGCCTAAGCGACACGGTCAAAACACTAATAAGATTGAAAAATATTTTTTCAAATATTTTTGGAAAACATATTGGAAACTAGTTAAGATGAAAATATTAATGTTTTTTGGAGGGACTGTTATAGTATTTTTCCTAGATAAAACCATCTGTCAAATAACGGTTTAGTTATCACGGAAATAGGAGCTTTTTGGCCAGACCGTTACAGTACTTTCTTATATAGAACTATTTGTCAAATAACGGTTTATTAATCACAGAAATATTAGATTTTTGGACAGACCATTAGAGTACTTTCTTATATAGAACTATTTGTCAAATAACGGTTTATTAATCACAGAAATATTAGATTTTTGGACAGACCATTAGAGTACTTTCTTATATAGAACTATTTGTCAAATAACGGTTTATTAATCACAGAAATATTAGCTCTTTAGACAGACCATTAGAGTACTTTCTTAGATAAATCCATCTGCCAAATAACGGCTTATTAATCACGGAAATAGTATTGGTGTTTTCGAGCTGAACGCACTTTATTCGCACATGGGCTAAACGGACAGGTCAGAAGCCCCTCGGGTTCACGTGTAGTCGTGTTTTGTTTTGAACTATTGACGAAAGGAAAACCAGCCAGTTTTATTGCACGGCTTAGAATGCGAAGCGTGTTAAGCAGCATCATGTATCGAGCACCTGACAATATGAGCCGCAGCCCGACATGTTAACCGTTACGCCACAATAGGCCCCATTCATTATGACTTTAAATTTATTTGTTGATTATCAAGCACAAAGCTACACAATGAGCTACTTGTGCTATTTGAACCATGGAAATAGAAACCTGATGTTTAGCGTCATAGAACCAAAGGCTTGCCGCTGAAAAAACTGGGTGGAGCTTTTTAGAAAAATATATCAAGAACTTTCCACGCTAATTTTTCCAAGCCAGTTCCCTTGGCTGTGGTTTCGCTAGATAATAGAAAAATATATCACGAACTTTCCACGCTAATTTTTCCAAGCCAGTTCCCTTGGCTGTGGTTTCGCTAGATAATAGAAAAATATATCAAAAACTCTTGTAAACATATTTCGAATTTTAATTATTAGTTTACTCGAAAATCATAAGTCTATATCTTTAAGCGATAACAACTGCCGTTTTTATCATAAAACAGAATAATTAATTAGCTTGGAAACTATTGGTGCTTGATATACGGAATTATAAGAGAAAACTGTTCTATTTCTAGATTTTAAAACCTCTTTCTTTCGTGTAAATCGTTCGTGATGAAACAAACGGTTTCTCACAGAAGTAACATTCTTTTTTACACCAGTAAAATCGTTTTACTGTTTTCTTCTTTATGCTGGACAATATGTTTTATTATCTGACAAATCTGTTGGAAAAAGAATATAACTTTTTACACATAAGTGGTTATTTATCTTGTTTTAGCGCAAGGTCACAATTAGTTTACTGCGCTATGTTCTACTAGTGAATTTTTTACACATGTACACGTTTCAATGTAATTATTCAAGAAACACGTGTGAGCTAATTTGTCAAATGTTAGTGTTTCATCTGAAACGTAAAAATTATCATAAGGGAAACCAATTGTTTCCATGTGTGATTATGGAAATTAATTTATGTGCAAAGTGATTATAAAGAAAGTTTCGCAGTACAGCATACCGTATCCCACAAACGGTTAGGCATAGGATTGTTTTTTTTTGTTTGTTTTTTTGGAATTTCGCGCAAAGCTACATGAGGGCTATCTGCGCTAGCCGTCCCTAATTTAGCAGTGTAAGACTAGAGGGAAGGCAGCTAGTCATCACCACCCACCGCCAACTCTTGGGCTACTCTTTAACCAACGAATAGTGGGATTGACCGTCACATTATGACGCCCCCACGGCTGAAAGGGCGAGCATGTTTGGTGGGATGCGGATTCGAACCCGCGACCCTCAGAATGCGAGTCGAGCTCCTTATCCACCTGGCCTTGCCGGGCCCGTTTCATTATCTAATGAG
>NW_013671478.1:21102-28375 GCF_000517525.1 Limulus polyphemus | reverse complement strand
CGGATTCGAATCCGAGACCCTCAGATTGTGAGTCGAGCACCTTATCCGCCTGGCCATGCCGGGCCTACGCATAGGAAGGTGAAATTGCACTGGTGTATTAATGGTACCACAGCTGTCATTTCATGTTGACACCAGGGGAGCCACTATGACCTAGTGTCTGGTCACTTACAGCAACTGTTCAAAATATGACCCTCCAGCGTCATGAATGCATAGCATCCGTGTGACAATGGACATTACGGTAACAAGGCACATATCTTCTGGTATTCTGGCCACTTCCCAGACAATTGATGGACATTATAGTAACAAGGTACATCTCATCTGGCATTCTGGCTGCTTCCCAGACAATTGATGGATATTAGGGTAACAAGGTACGTCTCATTTGGGATTTTGGTCACTTTCCAGACAACTGATAGATATTATAGTAACAAGGCACATCTCATCTGGCATTCTGGCCGCTTCCCATGGTACTAGTATGATTTCAGGTATCTCCCTACAACCAGAAATGGACTGATGTTAGATAATGGTAAACGTTGTGTCACTCACAAGGAAAATGACATGAATGATTTTGTCCTGAAAGTGCTCCCACAAGAAATGTTTCACCTGAGGGCCACCATTCTGTATGAAAACCGTAATGGCTATCAGATTTCGTTGTTGTACTATGGTAGGTACATTGGTTGTGAGCACTGCATGATAGTGTGCAGCACTGATGTGCTGGTTTGAAGTACATGCGCCAGTGGTTCTTCATAGAAGTATGGTCAAATAACTAAGTCAGATGTGAAACCCCACAACAATGTTGTCTTAGAATCATGGATATGTGTAGGAAATATTCATATGGATTAGTTTCCGACCAAATAATGTAGTTGCATGTGTTGACACTTCTAAAAAGGACGGAATGTGCTTTATCAGTCCGTCAGGTATTGGCAGACCATTGTTAATCGTCTGTCAGCCTTGCCAAGAACCGCAACGTTAAATCAACACGTCTGGTTAAATTCGTTTCCTTAGTCTTTGAATATGATGCAGCTTGTAAAATACAGATGAAAATGGCAAATGCGGACAATATGCTGGATTGTTCTGCTACGGAATAGCTGACTTCTAATATTGGTGTCTTTTGGATGTCTGTACGTGGTTTATAAAAAGTACAACTCGTCTCTTTAATTGTTTTTATTAATTTGCACACAACAACACCGGAACAAAACTTTCTGCTGATGTTACGCAATCTTTAGTATTCCCTTAGAGCTGCCTTGGTATTGTATCTTCTGGTTTAATAACATTTTTACTAGTTAACCAGTTTCTTGCTGGTTGAATGAGTTTACACTGTAATCGACACACTCGTTTATACCCCTGGGAAGTATGCGAAAGTAACCACAGTGACACCCCTGATGGCGAAATGTGACAACTGTGACAATTGAATCCGCACGATAGCTTTAAGACCCCCTATTCAGATTCACCTTCTTATGCCTTACCGTTTGTGAGCTATGACGCGATGAATTACGAAACTTTCTTTATGATCAATCTGTACAATAAATTCTTTGAAAAGTGTAATTATAGACGATTTTTACCATGTTTTTTTAAACTTTTAGTAGTCGTCCATTAATATGATCGTATGGACATATAATATGTTTAATGCACACCGTACTTTCAGGTATGGGTGCGTTATTAACGTGACAGTCATTTCAAGTTTTTGCTTCAAAGTCGGAAAGAGACCTTGTGGCAGTGGGTTCTGCTAACTAACTAACTTTCCTCTGTTGAACAGTTTTCCATGTAAAGCTCTTGCCTTCTGTTTAATTTTGCAAAAGTACGGCCTAAAAATATATTTAAAAGAATACTTTTCCTTTGGTCGGTTGTTCAAAGTTATGGACGGTGAAACTTGAACTCTTAAGAGTTTTTGATCTGGCCACTTAGCTCATAAGGAGCCATTGATGTTTTTTCTTGTGTTAGTAATATTTTAAGTTGCTATAAAAATAACTAATCTCAACGATGCTGGAAAAAGATACTGCCTACATCCAAAGTTTATTTTAGTGTGTGACGTGTTTTGAAATTTTATAATTTTGTTTCAGAATTTAGAGCAATGGCTAACTGTGCATATCCGCCGCTAATTTTGAATTGATAGAGTATGGGAAAGGTAGCTAATAGACAGTACCTACTGCTAAATCTTGGGCTACTTTTTCTAATCGAATAGTGGGATTTTACACGCCACTCTTAAAGCACACCCACAGCCCCAGAGCGCGAACACTGTTTTACGGCAATGGGCCGCGAACCATGAATATCCGAATCCAAAGTCTGGACACTCTAAGAAGTAGTCTATGTCCGGCTCCTTGGAAAAATAAATGCATCTGTGAATTGGAACACACTGAATGGGATGATTTCAAAGATATCCTTCAATAAATTCAATTTATTTTAAAGGTAGTTGTTATACACAGCTGTAGATAAACTGTCACAGTTTAGTGTAACGTCGTTCTTCTTCTTCTATCTCCTGTTAGCCTGAAGCCTGGCAGCAGAATCACCCCACAAAACTGCGTCACTCACTCCTATCCAGATATAATTTTAGTTCATCTATCTCCTCCAGTGTTGTTCCTCTATTTCCTTCTACACTGCTTGTTAATTATTTTGTCTACATCTCACCCTTGGTCTTCTCATGGGCTTTCTTCCGATTGGTATCCATCCACTTGACATGCCCATGGCACTTCAACTAGCTCCTCTCTATAAATTCCAGAACTGAATACACTCCAAGGCTCCTCTTTATATAATAATTTCTTATATGGTCTTATAAATGACAACTTTTACCTTTGCTGATATTTCTTTAAGTAAAGGGTACGTCGTTCTCAGGTTTTTATGTAGTTTGCAATTCTTTGGCTTTTCTCCCTCTATATCAGTTCTTCACTACTGAGATTTTACCAAGATCTTTGGCTCCCGTTGGGACGGTGGTAAGCCTACGGACTTACAACGCTAAAATCCGGGGTTCGATTCTCTGCCTTTGACACAGCAGATAGCCCAATGTGACTTTGCTCTAAATACACACACACAAACAAAATAGCCAACTAAGATATTTAAAGATATCAACCTTTTTGAACTGATGATTACCAACCCATATATCACAATTTCTTTCCTGCCTAGAAAGTACTTTTATTACAGATTTATTTGCGAAGTTTATGGCATTCTTGGACCTTGATAAGGTGTTCGATAGAGTGTCGAGAAAGAAACTGTGGGAAGTCTTAGATTGTCCAAGGTATGATATCCTATTGGGATTGAAGAGAGCAGTGACTAGTTTTCATGATAACAATTAAACAGTGGTATAGTCTACAAAGAACAATGAGAAATGGTTTAGTATTAGATGTGGTGTAAAGCAAGGCAGTATTATATCTTCGATGTTGTTTATATTATAGATGGATAAAATAGTAAAAGATTTTAGACAAAATGACGAGAATACTGCAGTACTGGTATATGCTGATGCTCCATTGGCTGCGGAAAATATGAAAGCCTGTAGAATGCGTTCATAAACGGAATAGAGAATTGGAGATAAACAGAATGAAACTGAAGATCTATGCTCCATTTCAAGGATTTCAATGATGATGTTGAGAGCAAATATCACATCTATAGTGCTTCTCTCTAGGCTGAAACCACATTGCCAATATCCAATGTCTTGCCATACATATTCTTCCAGTCTTCCTTCGAAAACTCTTTCACACTGAGAAACTTGTCCCACAGTCGTCCTATCCCCATCGTTATAAATAGGAATATTATGGCTTTCCTTCATCCTTGTGTAACATTTCCAGTTTTCCATGTTACATTAAATAACTCAAGAATTCCACAGAGTAAAACATCACCCTTCCTTTGAACAATTCTATAGGACAGTCATCCCATCCTGAAGCCTTACCATTTTTTATTTGTTTTATAGCTTCTTCAAACGTAATTTATTCATTTCCAAGCTCATTGTAATTAATTCATTAATTTGATCTACCCCCCATACCTACCTTGAACTAAAGTTAAGAGTGTAGAATAATATTCCCTCCCACCCATCTTTCATCTAAGTCATTCCATTAAGTAATTTTTTGAAAATGAAGCTATTTAGTTCAGACTTGTATGCGTCTAATTCTAATATTTCTACCAGGTTCGATGACGAGGAACCCACTTTGAAACTAATAATGCTTGGAGACGACTTGAATGGGTAATGAAGAAAAACTTTAATATAAGTTTAACATAACAGCAAATATAGACTACATCATGTTTAAGCACTGAAGAAAATGAATATAACACTTGGTGTTGACTACATCATGTTTAAGCACTGAAGAAGATGAATATAACACTTGGTGTTGACTACATCGTGTTCAAGCACTGAAGGACATGAATATAACACTTGGTGTTGACTACATCATGTTTAAGCACTGAAGAAAATGAATATAACATTTGGTGTTGACTACATCATGTTTAAGCACTGAAGAAGATGAATATAACACTTGGTGTTGACTACATCATGTTCAAGCACTGAAGGACATGAATATAACACTTGGTGTTGATTTTGTGTTGCAGTTCTTGGTGAATTTGTGTAATATTATCATACCAATTCCGAGGTACTCTCAGAGAATACTGTGGAGTACATAACATCCGTAGAGTTAATATTTTAGAATAGTTCTCCTTTTCTTTCGATAGTTTTCTTTTCAAGAATATATATATATTCAAAACTTATATGTAACTACAAAACTTATATGTAACCACAGGTGGTTCAGAAAAGAAAACTACAACAAGGTTTTAGATTTAAAAATTTGCAAAAAAATTAGAAATTACTTACATATTTCTATTTAGGGAACCGTTTTGTGTTAATTTTCTCTGAAGTACTAAAATCTAGACGAATATGGCGTCTTATTAAAATATACGACTACATGATATAATTTCTTTGTGCATTATGTTCATTTGCAAATATAATTACCAATATATTTGCACTAAAAATATAAAGCGTTAATATTTTTTTATCACAAATAACTTTTCGACAGCTAGTAGAAATAATGCTTGGAGACGGCTTGAATGGGTAATGATGTCATGATGAAACGTTGAACACCAAGTGTTATATTCATCAGTGCTTGAACATAATGTAGTCAACACCAAGTGTTATATTCATCTCCTTCAGTGATTGAACATGATGTGGCCAATACAAAGTGTTATATTCATCAGTGCTTGAACATGATGCAATTTTTTTATGAACTTTCGCAGAGCAGCACTGGAACAAGGCTATCTACGGATGTTATGCACACTGTGGTATTCCCTGAGAGCTGCCTCGGAATTACATCTTTTGGTGTAATAATATCTTATTAGTTCACGAACAGTTCACCTCTCTTCACACTTATCAGTTTCACATTGTTTGAAGAATGAATTCAAATTAATATTTAATAGTCTATAAATTATAATATTTAGAATTCCTTAAACTTAATATAGGAGTTAATCTTATATATTTTAAATATATTATAGTATGAAAATCTGTCCAGTTTATACGGAAAAGATCAACACATAGGATGATGCAAGTATAGCGAACAACCTTAATGTCTCGTCCTTACCATGACTTTTCTAAGTCGTGATTGTGTTGTACTAACTGTCTTTATTTTCTTCTGTACAATAATCGTTTGAGATGTCGTTAACCTTATGAAAACATGTGGCAATTGTGACAATGTGTCGTGATTCTAACTTTGAACATGTTATTACGTACAGCTGTAAGAGCAGAACATAGCAAATTACAAGTGAGGGACCTATACATCACCTTGTTTTAAGGCATTTTTATAGGTTGGGGGGGGGGGACCTTACACTAAAAAGAGTTTGGGAACCACTGCACTATTGGAGTAATTATAATTTTACAAATATGAAATAGTCAGACCCAAAATCTTGATTTTACGAGTTTACGTCTCAGAGAAAACCAACATATTCATTATATTACTTTTTGCTTTGCCATCAGTTACTCTGAGTTAACAATTGTAATTTTCAAAAATGAGCTAAATTTAGTTAGTAAAGAAAACGAAAGACCCTCGTCCCTTATTCTACTTCTTTTGGAATCCTTTCTACTTCCCAAGTGGCAGAGCGATGTTTGTGGACGTATAACGCTAGAAACCGGGTATCGATACCCGTGGTGGACAGAGCACAAATAGCCCATTGTGTAGCTCTGTGCTTAATTACAAATAAGCAAACCTTTCTACATCGAAAACTAGAGGCTACCTTGATAGCATTACGTATACAAAACACTAGAGCTTTGATAATGTGGTTATTGTTATTATTCAGCTGTAAATAACACTTGAACAGACGATAGAAAGATATACAGAACTCTATCCAACTTTACAGACACATACAATATCGGGATTATAGCTAAAATATGTGTCGCAAAGTCAATATAGTCACATTATGACATTAATATTTAAATTATCCATAAAATTTTTCCACAGACTTGTTTCACTTTACTGCGCCCCCCCCCCCCCCCAGTGGCACAGCAGCTTGTTTACAACGGTAGAAACTGGGTTTCTATACCCGTGGTGGGCAGAGTACAAATACTTTTTTACTGCTGTTTTTCCGTCAATGCCTCAACTTTATCTAAATGCGTATTTTCACGTACAATCTCGCAATCTACGTTAACAGCTCGCGCATGCGCAAATGAAATAGGAAGTATATTATTCACAGTTAAAAAATAATAGCTATAGTAATGCTGTAGAGTTTATATCAAGAGAAAGTAAAAATAACTGCAAACTCTGGAAACCAGTAAATCTTAATTTCTAGCTTCTTAGAATATATATTAACTCCACTGCGAGTTTCGCAGAAGTTTAGAAATTATAAAATTTAACTTAAAATACATTACATAATTTATGTTGTTAATAGAATAAAAACAAATGCGTTTCCATATTTGTTGTTTTAACGCATAGCTACTCAATGGGCTATTTGTCCTCAATCCAATGTGGGGAATCAAACCCATAGTTATTTTTTAGAAGTTTGTAAACTTACCGCTGACCACCTAGGGACATGTGTTTCAACCATAACTAAATTTGTCTAGATATATACTAACATTATGCTATGATAAGCCGATGTCGTGTTAATTAAATGCAATCTAAGCCGAAACGAATGGTGACCCTGTTTAAAGAAATAGAAAGATTACTTAAAACCAGCTGGGCCGAGTGTGGCTTTTGTTCGCTACATGTTACCGCTCTACTCCCTTAGGGTTGGCCCGGCATGGCCAGGTGGTTAAGGGGCTCGACTCGCAGTCTGAAGGTCGCGAGTTCGAATTCCCGGCCCGCCAACCTTGCCCCCC
>NW_013671478.1:13077-20125 GCF_000517525.1 Limulus polyphemus | reverse complement strand
CCAATCCCACTATTCGTTGGTAAAAGAGCAGCCCAAGAGTTGGCGGTGGGTGGTGATGACTAACTGCCTTCCCTCTAATCTTACACTGCTAAATTAGGGACGGCTAGCACAGATAGCCCTCGTGTAGCTTTGCGCGAAATTCAAAAACAAACCCTTTGGGTTGCGAGTGCGCTATACGAGTGGCGGTCAAATCCGACTGTCTGATCCATTCAAAAATAGGGACGGTAATACACAGATTATAGCCCTTGTGTAACATTTTCGCTGGTCGACTCTCGTTAAAATGAGTGACACATACGAGCCGAGAAAACATTGTATAAACACCAAACCATCACCCTAACAAGTATTAATTATTAAGTAGGTTTGAAACCTAATCTAAAATTTATCAAAAAGTATGTTATGACTTTAGCATAGGGTTTCCATTTCTTTAAAAATAACTAAACTATGAGGGAAATTTAAAAACTACCTGAAATTTATGAAAATTTTCATTAAAACTGCTCTATGACTAGTTTGTGCAAAACGAAGAAAACAAAACAACAACAACAACAAAACGCATAATTAAGAGCAATCATAAACACCAGTGTCTACTGAGTGTTATTGAATGTGATAAATTATGTTATTTCCCTTGTATGTGTGCTTATTGAATGAGCAAATACATTTTGTAAACAATCTGTTTTCACATTATGTGTAACAATGATAGTTAACCATGTTCTCCTGATGATTTTCATGGTTCAATTAATCTACTGCACTAAGGAAAAGTCTGTCAGAAAAATCTATAAAACGAATCTCAATTTAATGAAAACAACTTCAATCTCAGTGAATAAAATCAACCTTTTTTGGAGGTGCTCACATGATCTACACAAAATAAAACATTCCAAAAATGTATAAGCAAGAGATAAACTATATATTTTATTTCCCAAGCAGCACACAAGTTGGTCATTTATTGCTAGGCTGGTCCGAGAGAAAGAGCTCTGGCTTGTTTCACAGTCTTTATGAAAAGCAACACAAAGGGATATCGAATAGTAGGTTTTGACTGCCATTCTTATGGCCCTCTATGGCCCCAAAGTACGAGGTCGGAAACCATGAATACTTTGATTCATAGTGCTAACACTAACCATTAGACGATAACCAATAACCGGTCCAATAACACTGATTTAAAAAATGTTAAACTGATAAGAATATTCATTATAATTCATTATAAAACTTCCAACAACGTATTCTATGTGACAAAATGTATTTATTTTATATAAAAGATGTGATTCATATAAATCTAAGTGCCTGAGTATTAAAATAGGAGATGTATATATATGGCAATATCTGCAAGCTTTATAGTGATGAGTAGTTCGATTCATTGTAATGACACAACTCATCTGATTCAGTTCATTTTATAAGTCAGTTAAAAAAATTCGTTTGTTGCATTCTCTCAAACGAAACGAACACATATCCCTAGACTGAAGTATTTGGTTGTTAAAAGTTATTCATTTGAACGAAAAATGATTATATATACAATCTAAAGTTGTGTTTTTTAATCATGAATTGAAATATGGATTGACAAAAGATTGTACTTCAGTAAAAATCCAGCAGAAAACACCGGAATATGATCTATTTAACACAGTTTAGTCAAAGGTGTAACAACGTTGTAAACACTCTATCAGCTGTAGTTAATGAAAATAAATAAAAAATAAACCACCTAAGCACCACAATCCGCCACTCCCCTCCCGGTAGTAGTCAATTGAATTACTTACTTCTTACGAGGTTGAAAGTAAGAGGCTCGAACACGTTCTATTTGTTGCAATAATCTGTGTTATTTACTTCGCAATGGTGTTATGTAGGCCTATCTTCCTCGTGTGTGTCTGTTGTTCTACAGCGCTATCTAAAGACATGGTTTCTGGAGTGGGAATTTTGCTAATAACTTTATTAACATTCTCAGGGCGTTTAGATATTTTCCGTTTCTTACTCTTTTTTTTAAAAAACTTATTTCTATGATTATTGTACCGAATTCAAAAGTTTCTGAATCATTTCGTGAGCTTATATTATTAGGTTGGTTACTTTTCCTGTCACGTAGTTTGTTGATCGAGTGAATCAAAAGAATCAATTCAAACGGGACTCTGATTCTATTTCTATTATTCATCGTAATGATTTGTTCAAAAAATCCCACATTGTCTTTCAAATTCAGAAGTCGTTTCCGTATTTCATATTTTAATAGTAGCAATATTAATGTGATTATAAATTAATTGGATCCTGAGGTTCCTAATCGAACTTTGATCAAGTTCGTCTACTAAAATATAATTCTTTGGAACTTCACCAAAGAAACAACTTCTGGTAAAATTTGGACACAAACCAGAGATTGTTTTTATGATGATTAAAAATAGTTTAATGTATAAATATAAATCTCGCGCATTTGCGAACTGATAAGCTTTGAAAGAATCAATCTGTGTGTTTGGAGCGTGTAAAGAATCAATCTGTGTGTTTGAAGCGTGTAAAGAATCAATCTGTGTGTTTGGAGCGTGTAAAGAATCAATCTGTGTGTTTGGAGCGTGTAAAGAATCAATCTGTGTGTTTGGAGCGTGTAAAGAATCAATCTGTGTGTTTGGAGCGTGTAAAGAATCAATCTGTGTGTTTGAAGCGTGTAAAGAATCAATCTGTGTGTTTGGAGCGTGTAAAGAATCAATCTGTGTGTTTGGAGCGTGTAAAGAATCAATCCGTGTGTTTGGAGCGTGTAAAGAATCAATCTGTGTGTTTAAAGCGTGTAAACTTTCAAAGGATCTGGTACTACTTACATCTTCGCTTTACTTTAGTTGAGAGCAATGACACATAATCCAAGTTTGGAATATTGCTAAATCAGTTGTATGCTTAAAACGATTCAGATGGTAGAACAGAATATACTATTTACACCATGAATAATATATTCTATTTATCCCTCTTTAAAGTGATTCAGAATCGATTTGCAACTGAGTTTCTGAAAACCTCAGTTCGTTAAAGTTCCACAAGTATGTCGATCAATAGTCAAGACATGTTACCGGTATTGTTGGAAGTAAATTAATAAACTGGTAGATCAATACTTATATTAAAAACTGTCCATGTTTCTTTCGCGTGCGTTTTCGAATCTGTTTACTTTTGTCATTGATCCATTCAGCTAGAAAAATTCTTGTTTTCTGCTTTCGGAAGTATAGTCTTGTATTAATCCATACTTTCGGTTTACAATTAGAGTGTTTCGTTTGAAAGCGAAATGGGGTTTAGAGATAAACTAACAATGGGGAAAATTTATTAGATATGTAACTCTTTGCAAACCTTCTCCCATAAAATTATAGACGTTGTTTTAAAAAGATAGAATATGGCCAATGCGATGTAGGTCTTTCTTTGTAGATGTACAAAATTTTGGCATGGGAGGCACGAATGCTAACAGTTTGGCATGGGGAGCACGAATGCTAACAGTAGTGACTCATACAACTTCCTCGTATTTCACAAAACATTTACTAATCTAATTCACTTTCCCTTATCTCATGCATTTATAGGGGTATGGAAATACGATACAAGATAACATAAACATGAAAGAAGGATGTAAAGAAAATCTAAAATACAGGCAGTTTTTTTTCAGGTATTCGCCCAAAGCTACTCAAGAGATATTTGTGATAGCCGCCCCTAATTTTAAGCTGATAGAATAGAAGGAAGGCAGCTAGTCAACAGCACCCATCACCAATTTTTGGGCTACTTTAATATGACCGAATAGTGGGATCCACCCTTATAGTGCACTTACTTCCCCAAAATGTGAAAACATGAATCAAATCATGAACACTTGAATTTAGAGTCCGGGAATGCTAATCATTAGGGCAGGATGAACAGAAGGAAGCACGACGCCACAATTTGGGTTTCTATCCCCGTCGTGAGCAGTGCACAGATAGCCCATTGTGTAGCTTAATGCTTAACAGCAACCAAACCAAACGTACCAAAAATAAGTATGAAGAGTGGGGTCGCGGCTCGAACCTTGGACTTTCCGATCTACAAAGCCGAAAGATAAACACAGGCCATGTTCGGGCCGTATTTGTAGGTAAAATGAAGTCTAATGGGAAACTCATATGAAGTTGATTTTAGAAAGATTCACTTGATAAACCTGTTTTGTTTTCGGGGGAAAAAAAAGCTGTTCTAAGAAAACATTGATGAAAACAATAAGAAAACTTTTCAAACTTGGCAAAAGATAATAAAGTAACGGAAAATAGAACGCAAATTCGAATTATAAAAAAAGTAACTATAAAAATAAACTTATTAAAGTCACACAATACCGTATTCATTTGTTTGTTCTGTGTTTTGAATTTCACGCAAAACTCCTCAATAGTTATCTTCGCTAGCATCTCTAATTTTGTAGGGGGAAGGTGGCTAATCAACACCACCCACTACCATCTTTTGGGCTACTCTAATAGTATAGCGGGATTTGACCGTTACTCTTATAACGCAATCGCGACTTCAAAAGATGGAGCGAGTTGTTGTTTGAGGAGTTAATGCGGCATGAACCACGGAATCTCCGATCCACAGTCCGGCACGCTAACTACTGTTTCATAGAGAATGTGCGGTTTTTCGCATAACACCAGCAAAAAAAAAAAACATATTTTCGTTACCATGACGCCTCCATAATGCACTTCTTGTCATTGACCTCATTAATTAATGTAGAAAGGTCTTTATAAATGTGATAACAATTATTCAACTATTTGTTTGCTAATTTTTTTGCCAATTGCGTATTTCTTCAGCAAAACAGACGTGATTTTTTTAAGATTGTACAATGAGCTTTTTGTGAAATCAAACATATTACCGGTACTGACAAAAAAATCTAGTTTTGGATATTTCCGTTCATCTCTCTTCGGATACTTTAAATCGCTTATAGTGTACAAATATAGTAACTTTTCTAAGTTTAGTACATCCAATTAAATCAATTGAAGTTTTCTGGTGCTGTAACTGGAAAAGTTGCATGACTTTTTAAAACGATTTCTTTGTTTAGTTTCTTTTTTTTTTAGAGCAAAGTTACACCATAGATTTTAGCCGTGTAAGTTTGTAAAATGACCACTGGCTCACCAACAATAACTTTTAAATGAATAAGCTGCAGAAATCTTATTGACTGACTATTTAATGGTTATTCTTTACGTAATAATCAATAAAATTTTCAGCAGGATTTGAAGAAAGATAACTTCATAGATGGAACGTTTAAATACCACACTGTTTAAGGAAAGAAAAAAGCGTTCGATTGGGTGAAAGGTTTTTCTCCTGTTTTTCGCACATTTTGTTTGTAGTTAAGCACAAAGCTACACATTGGGCTATCTGTGCTCTGCCAACCACGGGTATCGTAACCCGGTTTCTAGCGTTGTAAGTCCGCAGACATGCCACTGTGTCACTGGGAGGCTTGTTTTTCGCAACGATTATTAAAGGTATTGTTTGTATAAAAACACATTTATTTGTGAACGTTTGTTCTTTTTCAGGACAATTAGCGTAATAAAAATAATTTACTGCATGAGTTGGTTTGTTTCAGCGCAAAGCCAACACATTGGGTTTTATGTGCTCTGCCCGCCACGAGGAGTCGAACCCAGGATTTTAGCGTTCTAAATCCTTAAAATTACTGCTGACCTCTATGTGCATGTTTCTTTCGCGTGGGTTTTAGAATCTGTTTACTTTTGTCATTGATCCATTCAGTTAGACAGATTCTTGTTTTCTGTATTTGGAAGTATAGTCTTGTATTAATCCATATTTTCGGTTTACAATTAGAGTGTTTCGTTTGAAAGCGAAATGGGGCTTAGAGATAAACTAACAATGGGGAAAATTTATTAAAGTAAATCTTTTGTTTGAATTACGAATACTTTTTCCCTGAGCTAACACAATGCGATAATCACAACACAGCAAAATTTATTTGCAAAATCCTTACACACACACACACACAAATAAGCAATTTCTTTTCCTTCATAAAATTTTATAAGCTTCAAGTTTCTTATTCTACAATGACCAAAAAATCTTAATTAAGTTATAAACTCTGACAGAAAATTGAATAATAGATTATGTGTTTCCTTCGGGGATGAATCAGGAAATTTTAGTTTTTAGCTAAACTTTACGCAGACAACATAAATAACAGAGGGCGCGTATTCGATCGAATAATTAGTTTTTTGACAATAGACACTTCATTGTCAATTGACAAATTGGTCTCATTCTACGATGCAATCCTCTTTAAAGAGTACAGTTTCTTTTATTTCAGGGAAGCAACCATAATTACTATTGTTGAAATATTTGCAGTATACTCCGTGGGTATTACATTCCTTAGTTGACATTTCCACAGCAGGAACTTCTCTTGGGGCGAGTAATAATTAAAATGTACTAAACCTCAGTTGGTTGCAAGAGCCTTAATTAGAACCCAATGTTCTTTTCTCTATCTAAAATTACAAGTAAGTTCATCTGGTGACTAGCAAGTAAATTCCGATAAGATATAACCTGTCAAACTTAATGTAAGGTTATTAATTATTTCTGTACAATATACGAAAAATAAAAGCTTCAGGACAGAGAAATAAATTTTGTTAACGACGAATATATATACACGAATGACTTTTTTTTTATCACATTGCAAACAGTGCTGTACAGCAAAGCACGAATATGAATCCGTACAAATACGCATATTCATAAATAAATGCACTATAATTCCAAAAGTAGTTTGACAGCACAGTTGCACAGTTGTATGTTCATTTTAACCATCCTTTGCACATTGTAACGTACAGGTAACAAATCTATCTTCGGTGTTTAATACATATACAAATGCTTTAATTTTTTGGAGAATGCTCATATTTCCAGATAACAATCTAAATAAACCGTGGAATTTCTCCATTGAACAATGCTATTTCTTAGAACGCACCCATTTATAGCTTACTAACAAATATTTCCCAAAAAATATTTTGCAATATATACCTATTTAAGTAAGAAACTCAAAAAACATTTTTCTACCGTGTTTTTATAATGCATAATGTGCGCAATTGAAGGTTAAAAGGAATTTGGCATTCTTTTAGCGTTAATCACAGACTGGATTTCC
>NW_013671478.1:0-12405 GCF_000517525.1 Limulus polyphemus | reverse complement strand
CAAAACAAACAAACAATGGAGTCTTTAATACCCTCAATAGTTAAGAAAAGTTATAATTCCATATACACGAGACAGGTGAAAGGTCAGAAAGAAAGATACGGTTCAGTGTGGATTTGAGAAAGGAATATAAAAGACAGAGGTTCAACATAAAGAAAGAAAGAGGAGAGAAGACTAGAAGATGTGTGAGAGAGAATGAATAAATTGAGAGAGGAGACGGGAAAAGTAATATGCTGCCAGTAAAAAACAAAAATCTATTTTTAAATCTATGTTATCGATTATCAATAATAAACAGTAATTTGTTATGTTAATATGGGTATGGGTCAATTCCTGATAGAAATAAGTACAACCTAAACAGAGTTGATGGGTATAACAGGGGAAAGCGAAGTGCGAGTATAATATGATGGTAACGGGAGAGATCCACAAATACCTTTGCAGAGCAGCTCCAAGCGCCTTAAAAAAATTGTGGATCCTGTCTCTCACTCGACTTTCCAAGACATCTCAGGATAATTTAAATACAGTGTTGAAAAAATATTGCATCACCCAATTTTTTATACGTTTCTTGGGAATCATCGTCCGTTTTGAGGCCTTAATGCATGTAGGTACAAATGTGTTTCATGAATGATGCAGTACTGTCTAGCTATTACATCAGCAGGTTTATAGGTTGTCTGGGAGCAGCATCGGCCATTTTTTTGGCTATAAATAGAGGTACTTATCAAGAGTCAGTTTAAAAGTATATCTGCTACAACGTGTCTGTGTGATGCTACCATGGCGAAGGGTTGTACGTTAACTATATGGAAAAAAGCAGTCATTATTTCTTTGAGTAAATAGAGACTTTCAGCAAGGCAGATTGCTAGAAGAATTAAATTGGGTACAAAGATATGGAAACACTGATTACATGAAGTGGCGGAAGGGAAAGATAGGAAGAAAGCTTTCACAGCAGCTAGCGATCGTGTTCTGAAATGCATGAGCCTGCAGAGTGTTGTCAAAAGATCTCAGCAGAGCATGACACTGTCTGGTCTCAGCTGGCCCAAAGAGCATGCTGACTGGACTGAAGTACTGTGGAGCAAAATGACCTTCTCAGACGAATCACAATTATTCTGAACGGGCCTGATGGTAAGCACTTTGTAAGATGTTGATGTGGTGAAGAGTTTCATTTAGTGTGTTTGAATGCAACTGTGAAGCAGCTAATATAGGGATTCATCTCTGGTCAGGATGTCTGTACTTTGTGAAAGGCACTGTCAATGCCGACAGGTCCATCGAGGTTCTCTAGTCCGAGTTAATAACAAGTGGTGATCACTTCGGTGGAACTGACTAGCATTCCATGCTACAGGGGTAAAAAGGTTGGTAATATTCATGCATTTAATGAAGTAGACGTGACATAAAGAGGAAATTCCACTCTACGTGTGCTGAAAATACATCTTAGGTTTTATTTCCTTGCTTCAGGGTAAGGACTATCTTTCAAAGAGTGAGGATAAAGATACTATGTTGGTCAGGCAACAGCCGAGGTCTCAAACCTATCGAAAACTGCTGGAAGGTAATGGGTAACAAAGTGAAGAGAAGAAATAGAAAAGAAGCTTGTAATTGCAGGAAACTTTAATCTGCATGTGGCATCATTAACTCACTTCTGCCTACATTCAGTCCCTCGTGCACTAGTTATCAAGACCAGAAAGGGCACAACTGAATATGAAAACAAGAAACAGACTCTCTGACCCCCTTTTATCAATTACAATAGTATGTTATCTTTAAATCTATGATTTTACTCAGAAAACATTTTCCTATTTACCAAGTATTCATTTATCATCTGATTTAACACATATCACGGTTGGTTTGTTAATAAAGCTACATATATGTGTTTGAATGGCTGAATTATGAGTCAGCTTTCATCAAACAATGTTCAAAACTGTTTAACACTAGCTCTGACACTTCCGCAATTCACAGTTTCGCAAAAAAATTACAGGAACCAAGAAAAGTGTGAAAGAATTGGGTGATGCAATATTTTTTTGCACCACTCTGGACTACACAAGGGGCTGCTAGTCAAAGCAGATGAATTGTGAATGTTATTTATCTCAAATCCTGCTAGACATAGCACTTGATGCAATGCGTTGCCATGGTACAAAAGGTATGACCCTTAGACACAAAATATCCCCAGTGGAGGTTGTACAGCGTTGCCATAATGCCACAATACAACATTATTTCCAATTGACCAAAAGCAAAATCTAATTTACCATAGTTTTTCAGCTAAGCCTTATGTTATGTTTATGTATTAAACCTAATGCTTAAATTAGACTACAAATAGACCTACCATTACTAACGTTAGAGTCAGATAATATTTAGTTACATATTTATAAGTGTGAACGCATAGTATTTAAATTACGCAGTTAAAGAAATATTAACAATGGAAACTTTATTAAATAAAGACACTTACGTTTTTATCAATTCATATCATCTTCCATTCGTTTTAGTTAAATAACGAAATCCATCCATGTCTCTTCACTAAAACTGACTTGTTATTATTACATTCAGAATTACAGTGTACAATTCCTTCTTCCTATAGTTTTCGTTAGTTAAGTTATAGCAATTTTTACAGAGTTTTCTTAACACTCGTCATTTTTGACGGGCTATACACTAATATATATATATATTGCTTACCCGGTTTTAGCAAAGTTGGCCCAATACCTCATAATTCTTTTGGCTAAGACTTTTTCTTGCTCATTGTAATTCTTTGTTGGGTTTAAGGGTTCTCCGAATACAAAAGAAATTTCGTCCCCGTGCATAACGCCCATCCATTCTGGCCAGTGGCTGACGGAAGATCGGTGAGTAAAATAGTACATGTATACTTCATTTCCAGTTTCGGCGTATCGATAGGCAAATTCATTTACACTGCAAGTAAAATGGTAATCACCAACTATCTTATCAATTCCATCTCTATTCTTGATAGGATCGTCTGGATCCAGCCAATCCGTGTATTGGAAGATTATGGCTTCTTGGCCAACATCGCCAATATACGGATTTAGTTCTTTAACTGAATTTATGAAGTCTGCTCGCGTCAAATACACATTTTCCTGCTTTTTGAAAAGCTCCGTTAAGTAGTAGACGATCCAAAAAGTTCCCTCTTCCGTGTTGCTTCCCATAAGAATGTTAGTTTTCTTAAAGTTCTTTGTTTCGAGAGATTTGGAAGGGTGTTCATCAATGAAAGTACCATCTACAACCGGTACAAAAGGAAAATCTACGATGCCAAAACTTCCAGATTCATTTTCAATTAAAATCATTGGGTCAGTCTTTTGAAGACATTTTATAACTGCTTCTAAATAACTTGGATCATGAGGACATTTTACTGCTTCGGCAAGCTGCAAACCACGTGTGATCAATTCTTTATGATCAAGAATACCCCAGGGAGATGTTGCGGATCCACTTTGCATGATTGCTTGACTGAATAGATGTCTGCTAAGAGGTGACATGAGATGAAGACCAATGCTAACGGCGCCTGCACTCTCACCAAATAAAGTTATGTTGTGAGGATTACCACCAAACAAGCCAATGTTGTCTCGCACCCATTCTAAGGCCATTAATTGGTCATACAAACCTGCGTTACCTGGAGAGTCAGGATGGCTGAAGTACAAAAACCCAAGTGATGCTACTCGATAATTCATCGAAACAATTATAACATTTTCCTCGGAAGCGAAAATTTTAGCATCATACACATCCAATGTTGTAGTTCCACTATAGAAACCGCCACCGAAAATCCACACCAAAACTGCAGCATTTTTCGGTCGGGGCCGAGGAATCCAAATGTTCAGTTTCAAGCAATCCTCACTTAATAAAGTATTAGGATTCCACATTGTGGAACCAGAAAAGTTTCCGAAGAATGTATCACTGATTTGAAAACAGGAGTTGGGCTTTTCTGTAGCGTTAAAGATTCCACTCCAAGGATCTATAGGTTTTGGGTGACGAAACCTATATTCTCCTATAGGAGGCTTAGCGTAGGGAATTCCCCAGTAAACGTCTACTAATTTTCCAGTAGCTGATCGAGATGTTACTCCCCGCACCAAGCCTTTGGTAGTCCGAACGACGAGAGGATTGTTTGTGTAATCAGGCAGAGGAAAGCTATTTCCTAAACAGAGGGCGCTACAAGTGGCTAATACAAGCGTCAATCCCCGATTCATTCTTTAAAATCCTCTAGAGAAGCCGTTTAAATGTTACGGTGTCTCGTTCTGGACGCAACGGATGATTTTTAACTCCTGAAATAGTAGAAAATACACATAGTTATTTTAAGATGCTCAAATACGTGTATATCTTTGTTAAACAGCACCGATAAATATATGTTAAAAACAACTGTATATGTATATTAGTTTATATATTTTTATATAAATGTATTAAGTCCACAAAACCATAATTAAGTTGTTTTTAACAATAAAATATTAGAACATATGACCTTATCTGGCTGCAATAAAAAGTATACGTTTTACCTTGGAATTATGCGAGAGCAAGTCATCTTTAAGTACAAAAAGTACAACAGTTCAGGTTCAGTTTGTATGTGAATCATCATTATAATGTAGCTTCATTTCATAACTTTATGCATGCCTACATGAAGTGGCATAAAGTGTGAGTCAAGTTTTTGAAGAGACAATAAACAAACAAATAAGATATCCGAACATCCTTATCGTATTTTCGTACGCAATCAGGCGCACATTGAAATGTACAGCAGTTCTTGGATAACGAGCCACATTTTATAAACAGAGTGACTAAATTGATACAAAACATATAACTATTAAAAATAATGTCTACTATTGGCTCTTCCTGGGAACTTTCTTCTGTGATAAACTTAACTGGTGTTATCACACCTGTGTAACTCTGTATTAGAAACTGGTAGCAAAATGCTTTAAGGAGTAGAACTGCACTTAAACTACCAGATCTGAAACCCATAGGTATCAGATAGAGCTGACCCTAAGTTTTAACAAATGACCAGAGGGAGCTAGCAGCATTCGTCTCCATAAGGGCTCGTTGAACTAAATAACGGAATTGACTGTACTTTAATAACACACCTACAACTGAAGGCATGAAGCCTGTTCGGAGGTATTACGTCTCGAACCCTGGACTTTTCAATCTACAGCCCGACGCGCTAAACCTTTAGGATTTAGAATTTCCCTCATAAAATTAATTCGGAAGAAGGGGAAACGTGGAAAAACGTTTGATTCGTCCAGCTTTTTTATTGTGATTTGCCTCTCCATTTGATCTTAAATGGTTTTTATGAACTGTATCCGTATATAAGTTAACTGAATTTTAAGTTAGATTTGTACCGTATGTATTTAAAAGAGGATAGGCTGGCAATTAGTTAAACATAAAACACTTATTTGTTGGCTTGGTGGGTTTTAAGTGCAAACTACAACTCGGGCTATCTGTGCTATGCCCACCACGGTTATCGAGCCCCGATTTTTAGCAGATTTCACTCTGATATAACATTAGGTGGAAATTATTTATATAATTATTTACAAATATCTTCCAAAATTCTAAAAACTGAAATAATTACAGTTATACAGTTATCTACAATTGAAAATTTACTTTGGAATATACAAAATACAGTATTAGCATTTTAACATTTTTCAGCTATCCAGAGCGTCCCAAAATTGAAAACCAGCGAATAGCCAAAACCGAGATTTTTTATCTTCGTTTATCGTTGTATTTCATCAACAGGCCTAGCGCCTATCGAGTTCTAGCAGTAACTATAATTTTATCACTAGTTCATAGAGCAAAACAGTCTTCGCGATCTATGACTGTTTATTTTATTATTATTCTATGTAAAATTTATAAAGCTTCAGAATATACTCTGTAACCTAGTAACCCACGTACGCCATTTTTTAAAAGAACAAACAAACAAGTATTAGTAAAACAAATATCGCTAAATATAAAATCTATGCTCGCTACTAAACTTAAAAAACAAAAGAACCAAACAAGATAGGGATGGAAGTGGATATATCACTTGTTCTGGCTAATGATCACATAACAGACTACACCGCCTCAACTTTACATACATGGAGAATATAATCCCTACGTGACTGGCTTCCTCACAAATAGCACCAACATTTACAGTCATAAAATGTTACTCTGTTGCAAAATAGTCACAAAAGTAGTATTCTAAAGTTAACTAAAGGAAAGCTATAATGATGAAAGTTGAGATTTTATTCAAACACCAAGCTTTCGATTGACAAAGTGAGGAAGCCAGTAATGTAGAGATTTTATTTTCTCTATCTTGTTCAGTAGCCAGCCCTACACAACTTTGTTTAGTAGCTAGCTCTACGTAGCTTTGTTCAGTAGCCAGCCTTACGTAGCTTTGTTCAGTAGCCAACCTTACGTAGCTTTGTTCAGTAGCCAACCCTACACAGCTTTGTTCAGTAACTAGCTCTACGTAGCTTTGTTCAGTAGCCAACCTTACTTAGCTTTGTTCAGTAGCCAACTCTACGTAGCTTTGTTCACTAGCCAGCCCTACACAGCTTTGTTCAGTAGCCATCCCTAAACAGCTTTGTTCAGTAGCCAACCCTACTTAGCTTTGTTCAGTAGCCAACCCTACACAGCTTTGTTCAGTAACTAGCTCTACGTAGCTTTGTTCAGTAGCCAACCCTACACAGCTTTGTTCAGTAACTAGCTCTACGTAGCTTTGTTCAGTAGCCAACCTTACTTAGCTTTGTTCAGTAGCCAACTCTACGTAGCTTTGTTCAGTAGCCAACCCTACACAACTTTGTTTAGTAGCTAGCTCTACGTAGCTTTGTTCAGTAGCCAGCCCTACACAGCTTTGTTCAGTAGCCAACCCTACTTAGCTTTGTTCAGTAGCCAACCCTACACATCTTTGTTCAGTAACTAGCTCTACGTAGCTTTGTTCAGTAGCCAGCCCTACACAGCTTTGTTCAGTAGCCAACCCTACATAGCTTTGTTCAGTAGCCAACCCTACACATCTTTGTTCAGTAACTAGCTCTACGTAGCTTTGTTCAGTAGCCAGCCCTACATAGCTTTGTTCAGTAGCCAGTCTTACGTAGCTTTGTTCAGTAGCCAACCTTACTTAGCTTTGTTCAGTAGCCAGCCCTACGTAGCTTTGTTCAGTAGCCAGCCATATGTAGCTTTGTTCAGTAGCCATCCCTACACAGCTTTGTTCAGTAGCCAACCCTACTTAGCTTTGTTCAGTAGCCAACCCTACGTAGCTTTGTTCAGTAGCTAGCTCTACGTAGCTTTGTTCAGTAGCCAGCCTTACGTAGCTTTGTTCAGTAGCCAACCCTACTTAGCTTTGTTCAGTAGCCAACCCTACACAGCTTTGTTCAGTAACTAGCTCTACGTAGCTTTGTTCAGTAGCCAGTCTTACGGTAGCTTTGTTCAGTAGCCAGCCCTACACAGCTTTGTTTAGTAGCCAGCCCTACGTAGCTTTGTTCAGTAGCCAACCCTACTTATCTTTGTTCAGTAGCCATCCCTACACAGCTTTGTTCAGTAGCCAACCCTACTTAGCTTTGTTCAGTAGCCAGCCCTACACAGCTTTGTTCAGTAGCCAACCCTACTTAGCTTTGTTCAGTAGCCAGCTCTACGTAGCTTTGTTCAGTAGCTAGCCCTATATAGCTTTATTATTTAGCGATAATTTTTGAAATGCTAAAAAAATCAGTGATTTATGATAACATTAACACTGTTAAAAGTGTAACAAAGAATGTTAAGGCTAATTAATGTTCAGTTTTTCGAACTAACTACTATGTCGCAACATACCTTTGAAGTCGTCTTGCTAATTATTTAACTACTTATTTTCAACAAGGAACAAGATTTGCTTTACGAAATAAAATTAAAGAGTTAACGTGTTTCTGTATAAAGAACGTAAAGCGCTTGAACTTTGTTGCACAATTTTTTTTTGAATAACTATTTCTTTGCAAGCTCTTACTTCAAAGTTTCAATTCTTGAACAAAACCCGATACAGAGTGCACTTTTACCTTGTACATCTTTGTTAGAGAGATGAATGGTGGATAATATAGAAAATTGCCATGTTCCATTTATGCATCAAATATTCATGCTATATTTTTTCATGAGATATATATACATATCTTCGTCTTAAAGGTTGCTGAACTAAACCCTTCTTCAAGTAGAACGTTAAGTCTAAAACACCTTAAATTACATTTCCTCACAACGCTTTCTTTATGGCACGAGGGACAAGATTTTACTACACTTGGTTAGGAGCTGCCATGGACATCCATCCTAGCTCGAGATGGAACCTTAATTTATTTTAGAAACAATAGGGAATACTAAGTTCTGAAAAATAAAATTACTTCCAATAAAACAGAAATCTATCCTAAAATTAGCTACATCTGCGAATGACTATCTCAGCAAGTGTCTTGGAATGGCTTATTTGACAATAGAAAACTCAAGGCACTTTGAAGTATACAACTAAACCAATTCCAGTGAATCTGATATTGCCTTAAGTTTAATATGTATTATATATGCCTCACTCATTTTGTGAGTCATTAACCGTCATATAAGAACAATCGATATATTACAGACCAGTTAGCTTTAAAACATAAATAACTACTTTCGGGTGCAGGTTGCCACAGGGAAATGGTAAACTTTATCCTGGTAAAAAAGGTATCCAAGAAGCAGTACTCGAGCCCACAACGTTTAAACAGCTAAAACGACTGTTCACCACCTGCAGCCACTTGTGAGAAGGTAATTATTCTTAATAAAAAGACCCCCCCAGTTGCACAGCGGTATGTCTGCGGACTTACAACGCTAGAAACCGAGTTTCGATACCCGTGGTGGGCAGAGCACAGATAGCCCTTGTGTAGCTTTGTGCATAATTAAAAACAAACAAACTTAATAAAAAGAATATATAAAATGCAATAAATAAAAGTTATATTTCTAAGTTGCTTTTTCCAGCCTCCATAATGGTTACACACATGTGTAGATCTTATCTATATACATAAGACACTGAGAAAGGAATGGTTATAGTACAGGGCTGTGGATCTGAGGGTCTATGGTTAGCGTCTCGTTGCTGAAAAAATCGCGCTTTTCACTTTGGGATCGTGGGCGCGTTATAAGAATGACAATCAATTCCATTAGAACAGCCCAAGAGTTGGCGGTTAGAGCTGTTGACTAGTTGCCTTTCCTCTAGTCTTTCAGTTCAAAAGTAGGGATATTTTGAGGTGCATGACGTAACCATCATGACTTCCTCATAAGCCAATTCGAGAGAGAAAACTCGTTATAAACAAAACCATTAAACGTGACCAATTGTAGTGATGAAACGAGTAATTAATTGGCAATTAAGTGGCCAGTGGTCAAGAAAGTTATCACTGGTAAATTATGACATTTTATTTGATTGTTGTTAACACAAAGCTATACAATGGGCTATCCTTGCTGTGCCCACTACAGGTATCGAAATCCGTTTTTTAGCGGTATAAGCCTTCAGACTTACCGCTGAGCCAACTGGGGGCAAACTGTGATGCCTAAGTTTCAAATTTATTTTATTTTCTTATATCAACAAGAAAATAAGTTACTGGAGACATAATGTAAAAAAAATATGGAGTCAATAAAAACACTAAAGGACAAAATCTACAGCAAGGCGACGAAGAAAGAAAAAAGTAAACACTAAGGCAATGTGCATATGAAAATAGAAACTTTGTTACATGACTGGAATTCTAATATGACGCGTACAATAATCAATTTTTCAGCTATATGGAGCCTTATTTCAGTATTATAGAGATCGATGATGGTATATATTAACTTTTTGTGTGCAATGCATGGCCCTTTTTTCTTGGGATCACATACCCAGGCGAGATCTGAGTGGGATCTTTATGAGTATTCTCATATTAAATGTTATTAATGGGTAAATAATTTGTTAATTCATTGGTCCCGAAAATGCTGGAAAAACGTTACATATAATTGAATAAATTATTATGATGCGCTTTATGTTATGATTTCAGTTATGTACGAAGAATTATATTCACGTATGTGTTTTGCATTACACTTTACACGTTGCTTTTCCTTCTCTTCATAACCCTACTGTGTCTTTTGTCCGTTAGAGGTTTTGTACTTGAATTTTCAGGTAAATAATACGCAAGGGGACTTCTGTAAATCTGATGATTTTACCAAACAGTACAGATGACTGAAAGGTGCTAAACATGAATATTGGAATTCCATTCCGTTGAGGAGTTGAGACACACCGTGTAAGCTGTGCGAGCAGCATGTAAAAATGCAGGACTTCATCTATCTTAATACCTTTTTAGGGTTATAGTTTTAAAAGTAAAATCATAAAAATAATTCACAAATTATAGCTGTGGTCCTGTCCACCCACTGCTCAAACAGCGTTGTAGCTGTGGTCCTATCCACCCACTGCTCAAACAGCGTTGTAGCTGTGGTCCTATCCACTTACTGCTCAAACAGCGTTGTAGCTGTGGTCCTATCCACTTACTGCTCAAACAGCGTTGTAGCTGTGGTCCTATCCACCCACTGCTCAAACAGCGTTGTAGCTGTGGTCCTATCCACCCACTGCTCAAACAGCGTTGTCGTGGACAATAAAAATGTAGCATCAACAGTTATTTATCCTGAGCTCGAAGGAGAACTTAAGAAACTAGTAAATCGAAAACTAATGCACGAGTAACGTTGTGTAGTGTGTACAACTGTAATACTGAGGTACACTGATATCCTATATGTAGTTTTAAATATCCACGAAAGGCAGGCTCCAGAAATGTTATGAAAAGAATGATTTCGAACAGGAACAGCAAAGGGAAAAAAACAAAAACAAGAAAGAACAAAGAATAAATAAACAAAATCTTTAGTCGTAAATCAGGTGTGGATACGAACTGTATTAGAATATTTCTCTTATACTGATCAGCTTCTATATTTTTACATAAACTTCAACTGGTTTCTAGAGAAATTGTGTAGGTTTTCTATTGAAGACGAAGACGTGGACAGAAATATTCATGTCTTTGTGGTATACAGGCATACCATGGGAAGACGTGGACGGAAATATTCATGTCTGTGTGGTATACAGGTGTACCATGGGAAGACGTGGACGGAAATATTCATGTCTTTGTGGTATACAGGCATAACATGGGAAGACGTGGACGGAAATATTCATGTCTGTGTGGTATACAGGCATACCATGGGAAGACGTGGACGAAACATTCATGTCTGTGTGGTATACAGGTGTACCATGGGAAGACGTGGACGAAAACATTCATGTCTGTGTGGTATACAGGTGTACCATGGGAAGACCTAGACGAAAATATTCATGTCTGTGTGGTATACAGGCATACAATGGGAAGATGTGGACGGAAATATTAATGTTTGAGTGGTATACAGGTGTACCATGGGAAGACCTGGACGAAAATATTCATGTCTGTGTGGTATACAGGCATACCATGGGAAGATGTGGACGGAAATATTCATGTCTGTGTGATATACAGGCATACCATGGGCTTCCTTCCTCCAGTAGTGATATGTAGTTAATCCAAATCTTCGATTATGTACTATCTGCACTATCATGGCGGTTACACGTGGTCTAGAAAAGTTCATTAATTTTATGCTGTTCCTAATTACTTTACTTCTCTGCTCTCCTAAGAGAAACGTGTATTTGGATCACAGGAAAGTTCTAGCATGGTATCAGGTATCCGGATTAAAACTGGCTCATATTGAGACTTTCTTTTTTAGGCAACTACGACGTCGAATCAAGGGAGAGCAGCTGACCAGTACTGTCCAAGAGCAGAGATTATGATTTAACGCTGTTAGCTTGATTCAAAAGTCAAGCGTGCTTTTTAGGTTCAGAGAGAAAGAACACTTATTTTCCAGATCGACGGTTGTAGTCCATCAGAGGTCTCTCTTGTAAGAAAGGAAGCTGTAGAACTAAACACTTTCCAGCCGGAAGGGACTGGTCCCGTGCTGAAGTAGGTACGCAGCTTAATATTAACTAAAGATTTTGTTCATTTTATTTAATGCCCCCAAGACTCATATTTTCACATTAACTCCGAAAACTCAGTCGAATACTCTCTCACGGAAAACTCACATAAATCAATGGCCGGAACCTACTGTTATTCGCAGGTATTTCTATCGGGATAACTTGTTGGGAAATCGGTTTGAATAGCACATCCGCATAGAAAAAGGCGAGAGCAATGTTAAGTGAGACCAAAGTCTTTATGGGATATTTCACAACCCTTAAATTGTCTACGTCAACGATCATTCCAATACAGATAATCAAAGGATAAAAACTCTTACTAACTCTCTGCAACACCCCTTGCAATGAGTATGTCTTCAATCCTAGCGAGCATGACACAGGAATAGGGCCAAGCAAGTATAAGCTTTATAGAACAATTGATGCGGTACACAACCATTACCTAAGCAAGAGTATTAGTGCAAATGTACAATATTCCCACAGCCGGCTGACAAGGGTACCGT
>NW_013671477.1:47331-57843 GCF_000517525.1 Limulus polyphemus | reverse complement strand
GGCTTATATATACAAGACTACCCCATATCTAGTAACCTCTCGAGACTTCAGGAAGCTTCGAGAATATGACATGTTACTAGCATCACGTGACCTCCGCTGTCGTAACAGTACTGTAACATTGCTGCAACACTGATAAAAGCATAGATTGTAAATTAATCACAAGTAAAAAATAAATTACTAATGTAGGAAAAACATCAACATAAATATACATGTATTAAGAATAATGAACTTATAAGCAAAAGCAAACTGAGTTTTAAAAATGTGCAAAGGGAGAGGGTGTGAGGAAGTACATCTTAAATTACTTCTGGTGACAAGCTGTTTAACTTTCTTTACTATCTCCAGTGAGTAACTGACAGAGTCTGTGTATACCAATGGTTCTAAACCTTGATTATATTGTAATGTCATAGAACCATTATAATGTGGATGTTCTTTTATATTTTGTGGAAAAACATGTAATATCTTATAATTGATTATGGGTCATTTTTTGAAGAAATTTGTCTTGTAAACTATTTGATCATGAAATGCAATAAATGAATAAAATTTTCTCATAAGAATGTTTAGCTCTATTAGATAAAATTGAATTTAACAGAAACAATATTTACCAGTACTTCACACACTAATTATTTATGTATATACACACACACACACACATATATATATATATATATATAAATCGAAATTACAAAAAAGAACAGTAAATTAAGGAAATGATACCTTACAAAAATTATAATACAAATAATAAAATGAGTGCAAAACATAAATAAAATACGAAATAATGTAGAAAGCACAGAACAAACTACCACAGGCTTTTCAATGTAACACTCATTAAAAACTTAAATAGGTAACTTTTTTCTACTTTTTTAATGTGGGGTTTTTGTTTAAATTTTATTATTTAAATTTAATTTTATGTGTCCAGCTGTATAATGATATTTAAATCACTTCACCTATCAAGTAAGTGCTTTTGTGCAATTGAAAAACTTTCTGTAGATCCATAGCTCTAAACCCTGATGACATAATAATCTTCTAGAATCATCATAACATAGATGTTATTTTATAATTTGAGGAGTGTGTAGTTATAATAGTTTATGGGTGATTGTTGTGAAAAATATTTTCTTAGGTTTTGCTGTTCTTACGTGGTGTACTGGCTAAGAAATTGCTGTTAATACAAAGTATATTAGTCTCCATTCTTATTAATGATGCTTTCCCATCTTACAATCAGGTTGTTAATGCCCTAATTAAAGAAATCACTTGGCCTTGAAGCAAAAACATGTCTATGTCCTCTAATACCTTCTACATTTGTGTACGTTTCCCATTAAGATGGTGTTGTAGCAAACAAAAAAGATGGTATAATGGAGACTAGATTGGCTAATTTGCTTACATTCACATGACTATTATGAAATTCTGTTTTAATGAATTTAAATATTTTAAGTTTTTTCTTTGTTTGTAAACCACATTACCTATTACATTAGTTTATTTTATTTTTCTCTGTTTTAGAATGGTCTTGAAATTAAAGTTATGAAGTTGTATTAAAGTTATCCATATTAATGTTGCCTGTGCATATGTACTCCTTGATGAAATACCATCATTGCATTATAACTTATTAGTTCATGTTGTAAGTAGTTAATTAAACATTTTCTAATACTTTTCTTTATTGTAAGCTGCTTATGAAGTATAGATATAAATAAATAAAATGAGTATCACATGAGACATTTTGGGGCATTTAAAACAACATAAAAGCACACTAAAATCAAGAAGAAAATGGATACATGATCTATTTCTTCTTGGAAAATTAAGATCAGGCTCTTAGAGAGCTACAACAGTTTTTTTTTGTAATATGTTGAATTCTTTGGAATATTTAAAACTATTTTGATCAGGTCGCATCTTTGATTTTATCTATTTCAATGGTACATTGATATTACTCGTTGCAAACTTGTTTAACAGTTTTTCTATTCTCTTGATGAAAGAAGTTTTTGTTATATAAAATTTTTTGCATAAATTGTAGTTTTTTGTTAAAGAAACATTTGTTTGTTTTTTAAATTCCAGGCAAGACATTTAGGATCTGGGTTGTCTGAAGCATCCAATTATATAATCCCTACATCCTTGCTATCATTCAAGCCTGTACAAAACTTAAAAGAAAGGGGTGAGTTAACCCTGCATGAAACACTTTGTTTTTTGTTGTGTAAACATAGTGCTTGTATAATATTGTAACTGACAATATGTTAATCGGTTTTTGCCAATCATTATTTTACAGTTTCATTCAATTACAAAAATTGATTTAGATTTGGTCTTTGTTAGACAAGTTATGAGAAGTGTAAGTTGTTGTTACTGATGTACTTGATTATTACCTAAACAGTTATTTGTAACTTAAGTCTTGCTCTTACGTTTATGAATATTCAATAAGAACTAGGTACATAAATATGCATGATAATTCTTTTAAGTAGCACAAAATCAAAATGAGCATTAAATTTGATAATTGGGAAAATGTCTATCACATAAAAATCATCTATCAAATGCATGTAAGAAGGTTAAGGGGTAATATTATGTACATATTTAACCCTCTCTTCACGGGCATTCTTTACAATGCATGTCACAAGGTTTTTAGTGAATTATATTCAAAATTTAATTAAACAATTTTTTGTTCACATTATACCAATTAGTGTAACATAAAATCGTAGCTAATAATCCATATTTAATAGCATATAAGTTTTTAATTTTATAAGGCAATATTTAAAAAAAATTCTGAATTACTACTAGTATGAGAAATGACATTTTTCTCTAGGCATACCCTCTTCTCTCATTTATTCACCACCCCTCCAATAAGTACGAAATTTAATGTAAATTACATAATATAATATTGTCATTGCTCAGACAAAGAATAATTTTAATAGTCTTCAATCTTGTTTGCCTCAAATAGAAAATCAGACCCCTCTTGCCATACCTACCTGTAACATCCTCTCTTTCTGGATTTGTCAATAGTTCTCTCTTATATTTAATACTATATTATTTATAACCAATAGAAAGCCAAAGTTTTCATCTATCAAATTACATTATATTATGTTGTTTTCTGTGCAGAAAATTGTCAATTTTTCTTTCACTACAAGCTTCATTCCCACAGGAAACACATAGGCCTTTGTCACATAGATAGAAAGCCAGAAAGATTGTAATAGTTATGGGACATTGTCTGCTTTTTACATATCATTATTCTATGTTCTTTGGTGCATTATTTAATTTAAAAAAATTATTTAGTGCACTATTACCATTAGTATAAAAAAAGAAGTAGGCTTAAGTGTCATCGATAGTCGACAGCAAAAAAAAAGAAGGTAAGTTAAAAGTATGAAAACTATAATGAGTACAATGTGGTCACATGGTTGGTCAGTTTGACCAAGCGTATGTTGAGAGAGTTAAAGGGACACAATTTGAAAAGTTTTCTGAATTTTTCTCCATTCTTCAATAGTAACCTGGTCTGTTTTTATTACAGCGAGTGTTTAACAGCCTAGTTACTGGCCATATTTGGCAAGTATGCACTGAATATATAGCTCAGCAGATATGTGAAAAATATGGAAGAATTGTACCCTTCATTATAAAAGCATGAAATCTGGCACACAATTAGGACATGCCTTAATAGAAATTTGTGGGTAAAGGATCATCACAGATTTGTCCTATGGCAGCTATTTTACAAAATGGCTGCCAATTACCAGTTCAAGTTTCTGTAAATGACATAATTATGTTCTTTTTTAGTGAATTTCATAGTTTACTTTTTTTGATAATTCTGTTTTGGTAAAAAATCACAGTGATAACTTGCTGTGGCTGCCATTTAGGTTGTAGCAGATCTGCCATATATAGATTTTAATGCATGTATATATGCTATATATATCAGACTGCTGACCTTACAAATAATGACAGAACATGTTATCACTACTGTCTTCTAACTGCAATTATTTTAAATCTGTTTTCATATGATAGCTCAGCCTTTCTCAATTTTTGAAGATAGTCAAAGTGTATCAGATAATAGATCCTTAAAAGTGATTCATTGTGTTAAGTGTGTTCTGTACTAAGAGTAAACATATCAGGTGCCTCATTGTTCAGTTGATTCAAGGTATGACACAGGTGGAGCAGGCTAAAAGACCCTTGCTAAAAATCTCTGGCTTCTACAACATCAGATATATCTTGTTTATCCTCCCACTACAAGCAGGTCTAAGAGTGCAAGTCATAACTTTGTAGAGAGTTGCATTCAAAATTTAAGTAAATTATTTTATTATCATTGTATAGAAATAAACTTGACATTAAAACATAGTTAATAAAATCCTCTATTTCCATGAATATGATAATTTTGACATTTGCTCTCTAGGTCTCCCCTCTTCTCCTCCTCTAATTTATTTATCATCCCTCTAAGAAGTACAGAATTTAACATAAATTACTAATTACAATATAGATATTACTCAGGCAAAGCATAATTTTTATAGCCTTCAATCATATTTCTTTATGGAGCCATACACCAGAAAATCAGACCCACTTGCCATGCCCACCTGTCACATTCTCTCTTTTACAAATTGCCAATAGCTTCCTGACATCTTATACAAGATTATTTATAACCAATAAAAAGCCAAAATTTAATTTTACCAAATGACATATTAAGTTATTTTCTGTACGGAGAATTGTTTATTTCACTACATTTCAAAACTTTCTTATGGGAATTGCATCAACAAGTTTAGCTGAATTTTTGGAAACTCTTATCACATAGTTAGAAAGCCAAAAAAATCATTATTGCTTTGTGTGTGTGTGTGTTATCATTTGATGTTCTTAGGTGCATTATTTAATTAAATCAAAATTATTTAGTGTAGTAGTAGTACTATTAATTCTATAGGGATTATGCAATTTTGAAACACCTTTCTGTGCATGTTACTGCATTACATTCAAAATGTAACTCAACCACTTTAATGTCAATGTATTTTAATGAAATTGTTATTATCAAGTACGTTATATGTTTTATTTTATCTAAGTTTTATTTCTTTTTATTCCTCTGAAATAGTGTTTGAAACTTCAGTTTTGACATCTCATTGTGCACTCGCAATTACGAATCTCAGCTTTAAGAGCTGGTATAGAAGAAACTGTAGATCAAGTGGAGATGATTCCAAGCAGATGTTCAAAGTACAGTATATAGGTTATTTACGAGTAACTCGAGTACATTCCTAGAACTTGTCCTTGAGGAGAAAACTGTTCCAAAATTTCCTTAGTTCTCAATAAGCCATGCCTGCTTGCAGAGTAGAAGCTGTGTTGCTAAGTGATAGTTTTAAGTTTGAATGGCATGCTTATAACCCAGTCCTCGACAAATCCTGGGTGACTAAAAAATTTCATTGTGGCACCTAGTATTTTCTCTCATTTATTCGTGCGTAGGGCTGTGCTAAATAGAACTCCAATCTAAAGCATTTCTGGACTGTTTTGAAGTACAGAACTATTTTTGCATTCTTTGAGTCCTAAATTGAACTTTGTTTGAAGAATTTAGTGGTGGATTTAGCAATTCATGTTTTTTTTAAGATTGAAGCACTGCAGTTGCACAAACGTTACTAATTTTGCACCATTTTATTTTTCTTCTTTCTCTCAATTCAACCAATCAGTGCACATGCTTAGACTCTGACAGGACCAAAAGCAGTTAGTTCAGTCAATATATAATGTGGTTGTTGATATCATGTGATCGTTAACATGTATTTATTGCTGTGAAAGTAAATATACGGTGGTGTCTTGATTATCTGTGCTGGTCCACGGAAACCAAAAAATCGTGGATAACAGAAACAGCTGATAAGCGAGGTACTAGTGTATCTCACTAGTTAGCCCATTGTATAATCCAAATAAAATTTTTCAACATATTTAAGTTCCTTGTTTTAAATTGTAATCTATTTACTGTCGTTTAATCACATTATCATGAAAAATTGTAAAACTCGTCACAATAATAATCATAAAAGCCAAGTGTCGGTTGGTTAGTCAGTCATGTTGGATTTCTCCGAATTTCGTGAGTTACATGAATCCAGTTCCACATTTTCTCCTATGATACTTCCTCTTTTGATTACTCGTTAACCAGTTTAGTTGAATTTAATTACTAACATGGGTGTAAATGCCTCCTAAATTTTGGAACTTTTTCTGCTATAGACATGGAAGTGCATTTGCACTCTATCAATACCTGTGAAAAATAAGTCAAAAATTAGTGCAAATCTATGCTTGGAAATTATTATGAAAAATCCTTTATTAAAAGTGACTGAAGATACAAGTTATCTGTAGGGAAGAGGACAATGAGTAACTGGGCAACACCTAAACACAATTTGAATGTGCATCTGTGGTTTAAGGATGCTCGTCATGCATCATAGAACAGCAGACGACAACTAAAGTTGAGTAAAGTCTTTAAGAAATCTTAATGTGCATTTTGTGTGTTTTTGTATACTATGTGTTTAATCACTGATCAGATAAAGTTAACCAAGCTACAAATATTTTGTATCCCAGTCTTAACAGCTAAAAATAAAAGAGGCAAGGCTAGGCTTGAACCGGCTGACTTATGATTTGTATGCACACTAGATCTTGCATGCGAAAAATCCCTGATATCATGTAACGCCTGAACTTTTGCAACTAAAATTAATTTCTGAGCGACAATTTCTCCAAAACATGTAAATTATTGTCTAGAATGGTAATGGCACAATTATTTTGAGAAAATTTGGGGAAAAGAAAAAAACTGTGGATAATTGAGGATCATGGATAATCCAGGCACTACTGTAGCCCCGATGTTCTGGTACAAACAGTAATAAAGTTAGGTTAGCCACACCTGGCTTTTGTGTTTTGGGGCTGGCTCCTAGATCTGCAAATATTTGTTGAGGCCTGTTATAACCAATAGAAAAAGCAGATTTCTTGTTGGAATGTTGCTAAGTTAATTGAAAATATAGGCTTATATATCTGTTTACAAATGAAACAAAATAAAGCTTTATCTGTTGTTGAGAGCAGTGTCCCTAGCAATTGGCTGTTTTTTCTTGCCTTATACATATTGGCTTGATAGACAGTTAAATTGCATTTCAGTTTTACTTTTGTATTTTAGTTAGTTATGTATTATTTGTGTTTTAAAACTTATATTTCAAAGGATTAATGTTTTTTTAAATTTATTCTATTGATTGCTTCATTACCAGCTTTTGCAAAGTTAGGACGAGCAAACAGTATTTTGCCTGAGGCTAAAACCATCTCTGTTGATGTTAATGTTATATTGCCCACAGGCACCTGTTGATGTATGTCAACATAAATAATCAATGATGAAGAACATTAAAGGAAAATAAAACATTAAAAATAAACTATAAGTGAAAGGGTAAAGACATGAAATCACACATATGACCTAAAGAAGATACAGTATGATTATGCAACAAGAGATAAAAGGTATGTGTATATTTCCATTTCTCAATTATAAACATTTCATTGCGCTGTACATTAATGATAATTGCTTGAGTTAGTGATGTTGTGTAATTTATTTAATGAAATAATGCACCAAAGAACACAGAATAATAACTCATAAAAAGCAGGCAATGTTCCAAAACTTTCACAATTTTTCTGGCTTTCTAACTATGCAACAAGAAACATTAGAAATGCACTGAAGCCTATTGATGTGTTTCCCATGGGAATAAAGTTTGAAGTGGAAGTGAAATAGACAATTCTCTGTACAGAAAACAATGTAATATAATATGTCTATAAAAATTATGCTTTACCTGAATGATGATAATATTATAATGAGTAATTTACATTAAATTTCATACTTCTCAGAAAGTATGGAGTAAAAAACGTCTGATATTTATTTAGGAGGTTTCAGAGATTATACATATGAAAGTTGAAAATTTTCAGATGAAGAGAAGTATTTTTAATATTAATATGAAAATTACTTTGTACTCATAAGTTCAATACTCTGACTCCATATATTTACAGACAAATATTTAATTAAAAAATATGATTTTTTGTGTACGAAAGACTTGTAATGTTTACTTAAAGCTTGCCAAATTTTGTGCAGATACACAAAACATATTAAAATTTAATATAGGGAAACTGATGGTCCCATAGTGAGGGAATTAAAGATGTCTTGAAGTAGAGACAAAACAGAAAAAAATTTTCGCTTAATGCATGGCACAGTGGACTGTCTGCACTTTTCTTTTAGGATCCAAAACACAATTTTAACACCATAATCAGAAAACTTGCAGGGGTATAGTTCTGGCAGAGTGACACTCCAACACCTGAAATTAGAGCTGAATCCTAACACTTTGAGAACTAAATATATGTATAAAAAATTTAAATTATTCCATATATATGTAAGATGAAGTGTCTTTTGTAACCAAGGTCTCACAGTGTCAGAAAACACTGTTTGTGATTCTCCTATGTCTACTGGCAGAATTCTCTCAGATCTCTAGCACATAGTCACTCTTTGTCATGAGCTGGCATCAGACACTGTGTGACTGCTCCAGCTTAAGAGCAGGTGTCAGAGCATTAAAATGATGAATTTTTTTTTCATATGTTATATGGTTCTTAAGACACACAAATATGGTATTAGAACACTTTAAATACACTTTATAAGTATACTGTGGATTTAAAACATATGTTTGTAAAAGGCTTATTTCCCTTAGGTCCCTTTTTTTCTTTGTTATCAGTGTTGGCAGAATATGAAGTATGGAAAGTATTGTAAAAGTCGAAGTTGTTAATACAGTTTTATGACTATTGTTGCTGAAGTGGAAGGTGACTAAAAATATTGTGTAATTTGGTACATAGTGTTTTTGTTGTTTTTTCTTGCTGCTTAATTTAAAGGAAGCTAAGTTGCATGTTTCCTCTCTGTAGCATATGCATATTCAACTTATTACTAATATAAGTAGTCTGAAATAATTATTTTCTTTATTGAAAATGGAAATTAAGTTTTGAATAGAAAATCTTTACCCTGTTGGTGACATCACGTTTTACAAATTTTGGTAGGACTCTGACACTGAAATTTAGAACTATGCCACTTAAAAAAACAACATACTTTTGAGTTTGTTTACTATGATGTTTTTTAGTATACTTTTTAAAAAGACGTCATCTAGCCAGTAGCTAGTGCATTAGCTTATCAGATATCAGGATTAAACTGAACTTCTGTGGCTTTCACTCAACTCAAATTCTTGATAATTAATTTCAATATACCTCACATCTTTTAATCTGATATAATTTACATCCTATGTTTACCACATTAGCGTATTCTAAACCAAATGTTTGTATTCATTATGAATTTTGAATGTAGTTTAACACAGATCTTGTTAACAGGCTATTAGTTTCACTAGGTTTTTAAAGAATGAGAAGTGAGAAACAAAAGAGTGGGGTAAATGAAGTGAAAATACTGTAAAGTTGTTATAAATTGAACCAAATCTGTGAAAACCTTATTAATAATATAGAAGTGAAATACAACTTAATCACAATAAGTTATACTAAACCAAATCATAAATGGACTAGTTATTCAATCTGCTCTTTTATATATATCTGTTTACTATGTCTTTCAATATATCATTCTACATTATTGTGATTTGGAAGTTCTTGGTACTAAGTAAATGTTATCTGAACTACTGTTCTTTAATGTCTAATGGCTATAGAGCGAATATTGAGGCTGAGGATTCTGGGAGCACTGTAATACCCATACTTTAAAGAAGTATACTTTTTCAGTATTCTTACATAACAGAAGAAAGATTTTTAGGTTTTTCACTTTTTACAAATAGTTTTTTAGTCTTTTAATGAGTATAATCACTTGTGGCTGAATGCAAACTTACAAAGTTTTGATAATTTTAGCCTAGAAAATGATGATCTCCTTAAAAATCCTGGGAATGAGTATAACCTCACAGCTCTACTGATTTTCTTTGTTTGTTTTAGCACAGAACTAAAGCTATCTGCTCAATCTACCATGGGGAATCAAACTCAGGATTTTAGCATTATATGTCTCTAAGATTACTGTTGACCCGCTAGGGTGACAGCTTTGTTGATTTGTCTGAATAATTCCTGCCAGTAGACATTGTACTATTAAATTTTATATATGTACTTGACAGTGCATACTGAGTAGTATGTTCAAGCTTTAGCTTAGTAGATATTTAATAAACAACAACAAATGTTTAACTTCATAAGAATGTAACTGGTATTATTTAATTATTTTGTATTAATTTGCTGCATCAAAATTTCATACATGATTGATTAGATAGGTGACAAAAATGTTATATTTTTAAATAAAATGTTCTAAAGTGAAAAGATGAATTGTTGAACATATGATACATTGAACATATGGGTTAATGTTGTAACTTACTGCTGACCATACCTTATACGGTGAATCAGCAGTAAATGGGTTAATGTTGTAACTTACTGCTGACTGTACCTTATACGGTGAATCAGCAGTAAATGGGTTAATGTTGTAACTTACTGCTGACCGTACCTTATACGGTGAATCAGCAGTAAATGGGTTAATGTTGTAACTTACTGCTGTCCGTACCTTATACGGTG
>NW_013671477.1:24088-46637 GCF_000517525.1 Limulus polyphemus | reverse complement strand
CCGTACCTTATACAGTGAATCAGCAGTAAATGGGTTAATGTTGTAACTTACTTACTGCTGACATATTGAGGGGACTAAATTAAAGTCCTTTTTCACACAATCTTACTACTGTGCAAAAGCAAAAAAAGTTAAACAAGTTCTAATGTTCTTTTTTTGGTCTGTATTCTAATTGTGTTGTAAACTAATTAACTAGCCTGAAATGTCAGTTGATCAAATGCCAACTCTTAGTTAGAACTACAATTGCTAATGTTTAGCACAAATGGTGCTGAATCTTTTTCTTATGTGTGACAGCGGTATTTTCATGTTAGATGTGTACATTGCCTTACCAACCCATCAGAATTTTTACATAGCTATTGTTGAAGTCTAGTGATACATCACTGCATGAATCTTATCTTTTACACAGTTGCTACTGTAGCTACAAAACTGTTTTCTAGTAGATTAAAATTTCTTTTGCATTATATTGCTGAGAATAATTTCCAAAAGACCATAATTATCAAACCATACTGGAATTTTTCAGTACTTGTTCATATTTAGCTTAAGTGCAGTTTTTTTGTATTATCTGTGCTGAACTGCATGTAGTTCGTTTTATTTTGTTATCAAGATTGTAAACTGATTTTTTCAGATTTAGGCTTACTCCAGCGTACTGGCCTGATATATTTCCTTTACCTATTTATATATTCGGGGCTGGAATATTCTCTTACTTTTATGACTCATCTGAGGTTTAACTATACAAGGTAAGGAGGGGTATATTTAATATTATGTTCTTTGATAATCATGGTTAGTTATTTGTGACTCGAAATATATTTTTGTTTCCTTGACTTACATAACCTGCATTTTACTTTTGTGTTCATTTTACACCCTCAAGACATTCAGGGTTACCTGTAGATGCCTTGTGAAGTGCTTGACCCTTTCTGAAAAGAACAATGTGAGGTGGGATTTGTGTCAAAACAGTCCTTGGTGAAGGTTAAGGTTCCTACAACTATTGGAGTTTTAAACATTGTGTTTAACAAATGAAGTAAATAAATATATCTTTAGATAGTTAAAGATAACTAAGTGTTTCATATCTTTAATTCTTAATTAATGTTCAAACTTCCAGGTACATCTTTAAAAGATTGAAGTAAAAGAATTACATACAGTAAAACTTTCCAGAAATTAACACTAATTCCACAAAACGTGCAAGACAGCTATATGAGTTTGTTTATCTGTATCAGTAACTTGTTAACATTTTAAACTAACTTTTGTAAATCTTTTTTGAACTATAATTCACTTAGTTATGCTAAAATAAAATTATTATATAGTTGTGTTTATTTGTATTAATAGCTTATTAACACTTAAAACATTAAATTTTGAAAATATGTTTTCTATTATAATAAATCATAATCAACTTTTTTAGTTATGACTGTTACAAAAGCATCATGTGGATCATTCATGCCTATTTATTTTATTGTGTACAATAAAAAAGTTTTACAGTTTTCTTTAACATTGTTTGGTGTGGGTAAGATTTTTTTCCTGTATAGCTAAAACATTTTGAGTTAGTTTAGCCACTATGTTGGTTGTATATATGCATTTCTTTTTTTCAAGAAACTACTGAAATGTAGAAAAAAATTTACAAGACACATTATAATTTACAAGTTTTCTGGATTGTGGATCATGATGGCTTTATAAAGTAAAGCTAACTGTAATGAGTATTTATAATATATATTAAATACAAGAATTTAAGTTTACATTATACATATTTACTGTTATTAATTTATATTATAGATATTCATAGTGTTTTAATTTAAGTTCATAAAAATATGGTAAATACACTAACAGTTTCACCAAGGTCTGTTATCCTTATCTTCAATGCTGATTTAATACATATAATATATATATATATATATATACCACTAAATAATGATTTAATTTTATTTAGAATATTACTATAAAGTTTTAATGCTTGATACAAATAAGACTTTATATATTCATCCTTTTTTGTTTTAGATATTTGTAAATTACCAAGATTTTCAGCTCTTATTTTGTATATTAATTCTATTTTTGCCAATCTACATGTCTTTCTTCAATCTGGTTTATGTGTTATGAATATATAATTAATTTAGTGGTAGTATAATTAAATTTACCAAATGTATTCTTTGTTATCATACTAATATTAAAGCAATTGGTTTATAATTACTTAGGATACTTTCAGTACCTTCTTTATATTTTTGTATAATTATAACATATTTTATAATGTCTGGAAAAATGCATATTTTCAGTGGCATATTATCTAAATGCTATTGTTGGTGTTAATTTATCATTATTATGTTTTAAAATTTCTGCTTTTATTTTGTTTTTTACTTGCAGATTTTCCTTTTTTTTCTTAGTTTTGTCAGTTGATGTCAGCACATTTAATTTACAATTATATATTTTTAAAATATCATATTTATAAGTTATTTATACTTAAATTAAAAGTTTCCTTTGTACTCTTTATAAAAAATCCATTAAAAGAATTTTCATGTAATTTAAGTAGTTGTTTTTTAAATATAATATTCCTATTATCTACTTAAATGCTTTGAAATTTGTGACTTGCTTCCAGTGATTCTGATTATTATATTCCATTAGTTTTTAATATTAGCTTTAGTCTCAAATAATTTTTGCTAATAGTAATTTATTTTTGTTTGTTGCAGGAGACTACTTAGACAATTTCTAATTTTTTGATACAACAAATTCATTATGAGTTGATATTTTGTTATTTTGCTATAATTTAATTTCCGTGTTGTATAGATCTTAGCAATACATTTGTCATCCGTTTTTCAGTTTTTTTGTGTTTTTTTTACATATGTTATAGATGATTTAATAAGTACATTTTATACATATTTTGATAACTGCTTCTAAAATTCACTTGTTTTATTAATATATAAATTTTTATTATAATTGTTTGTTTTTTTACATTTCATTATTATTTAATATATTATAATTATTATTTACACTAGTATTTTTTTAGGTTAATTTTTAAAGCTATAGTAAAATGATCTATAATTCTAGTTTTTATAACTGCTATTAGTATTGAGTCCAGTTTGTCTCTTCTAATTAAAATATGATCAAAACATGAATTGAACTGTTCTCTAGTAGTAGAATATACACAAGAATAAAACCTAAAAGCAATTAGGATATTTATATTTTAACAATATTATCTTAAGAACTTATATTTGTCTCCTGTAACATACACATTTGTCATTCTATTTTCAATTATAAGACTTTGAAGTTGTGTGATATAAGTGTGTACTTTTATTATGTAACTTCTAAATTGATACGATATTGAACCTTTTAATTTTATATGTACAAAGTATACACCTATCCCTCAATATATGTAATAGATGAAAAGTTGCCATATAGTGAAGTTCCTCACAGGAAAACCTGTTTTCCCATAGACTCCTAATATATACGTAGTTGGAGATGCATTCCTACAGAAAACATTTTAAAACATAGAAAACCTGTTTTAAACACATATGTAATATTATTTTGATAATGTTATGAACAAATATTATTATTATTAAAAATAAGGCATAGAAATAAAAATGATATGCAATGATATTTTCAAGAGTTACCAGAGGTTGTGGTTATTGCTGTGTGAGGTAGTTTTGCAGGGAGATGTGGGGAAGTTATTGGGAGGGAAAAGGAGGGGCAATACATTTGCAAACAGTGACCATGGAGGCAAGGTAATAATATTAGAAACCTTATCAGATGAAGCAAGAACAACAATAAAATTTTATAGCAAAAAAACCCTTGCGTGGGTTTTGTTGGCTAGTAAAATTAACAATTTATAAGTTAGAGATTCAAAACTCCTTAAAAATGAATTTCCATGTAAAACGTTTCCATATAGTAAGGGTATACTGTACTTACTACTTCAGATGAATCAAATTATTTAATTACTTTTTGTACAGTTACTTAGAGAGTAACATAGCTCCAGATTTATTATAGTTTCTAACTTTATAGTATTGTTATATCCTGGTATATGTTAAGTTTAACTTTTTCTCTACTAAAGTTTTTGTAAGGAGAATATTTTTGTGAAATTGGTTGTAAGTATACAAAATTCTTATTTAAACTATGTACCTTTATTGGTAATACATTAATTATTCTTAAGCATGAAAAACAACTGTTCTAAGGATTTTCGAATTACTAAATTTAATGAACAATAGGGAATCCTCAAAAGTCACGACACTTGAAATTCCTTTAGGCAGGATCAGGGTAAATTAATCTCTGAGACCTTTGTTTCCCTTTTTATTAGCTATATTTTTGTACACCAGCAATACCAAGCATGGGGCGCATGTACACCCGATTCAAGTTTATTACTTATCAGGATCTCTACTAGCCTACCCTCAAATTGAAATTCTTTTTAGCAGGATTAGAATAAATTAATGTATGAGACTTTGGGTATGGTCAAATATATCAATTGAAAGGGTTTGACCTCCTGAATCAAACTGTAATTATATCTCAAATTGGTCTAAAGATGATGGAGCTATGAGTTAAAAGTTTGTACTTGAAAAAACAAACTCAGAGCCATTCTATGAGCTGCTAAAAATATTTAATCTATTATGGTTTGAAAATGTATTTGACAGTTTACTTAAATCTTGTTCAGTTTTTCTTACTATCTTTTCATTTTCCAATTTTCTCACAAGGATTTTTTTTTTATTTATCCAAATAACTATTTATAACAGTTTTTTTGTTGTTGTTGTTTGAAACAAGGGTTTTTCAGTTTGGGTACAAGATGTTTGCTTATAAACATAAGATATTTTTAATGCTCATTATTGTCATTTGTTTTAATTACTTTCATTATCCCTTTTTCAATCCATTATTTACGTCTGAGTTGCCTATTCATAAATTGCACTACAACTATTCTAGTATCTTTCTTGGTGTTTCCTTGTTTTACTGTGTGTGATATTAATACATTCATCCTTTGAAATTATTTTATAGTTTTTATTTTGGTTTCTTCAGGAGTGAATTTTAAGTTAAATTTAAGTTAGGATCCATTTTATATTTTCAATTTTTTTAAAATAAGATCATCCAATGTGTATTAGAACAGTAACATTGAAAACAGAAAGAAGTTTGTGTAAATGTTATCCATTTCTACAAATTTAGTCATGTCATCTGTATTTTGTTGATAGAAAATTCCTATTGTAAAGTAGGAAAAAATAATAAAACAAACAATAAAATTTTAAATCTGTTTTAATATGTAAAAGAATATATATGTGTTTGGGGTGTGTATGTATATATATATTTATTTATTTATTTATAAGTATATTTTATCTTCCCTAAGAATGCAGCAGGGACGCATGTATCTTTTCAGTGGCACAGTCATGGCTCTCGTACAAGGTATTCATATCATATTGTTCTCATTACTTCTAAAGTAACCCACTAATATTATAACTGAATTAAATATTTCAGGATTTTTTTATTCTCGGTGGTAAACCAGAATTTTTAATTGCAAATCTATTAACTGTTCAGGGATTCACAACTATATTGTCATTTTTCCTCTTTTTTTTTAGGTTATTTTTTCTGTACTTTCTCTTTCTACATGCTTTAAGAAAATGGTTAAATTATAACATCCTTTTCTAAATATCGAGACAGTTCTTTGGGCTTGTATGTAACATTCTCTATTTTTGGAATATATTCCTTTTCCATAAGTATACATTGGTGGTTCTATCTAGCCTCCAGTTTTAATCTATTTCCTTCCCAAGGTTGTGAACTACCTGTAAAGTATGTTCATTTTGGGTCTGCTCACTACATCTTATTCCAAAAATTCTGAAAAACCTGAGAAGTTTCCAGAGTAAGTCTTTTGAGTTATGAGGAACCTATTTAAATCTAGTTCACCTCTGATACACCCATATTTTACCCAGGTTTGAAGCAGTTTTTATTATCAAGTAGAATGTATTATTTCAGACATTTGTGACCTACTTATATCCTGTGACCAACTTGAGATATTTGTATTATGAAGTACAATGTAGTTTTTGTGAGTCATGTGTGACCTATTCGCATCTAATTTCTTCATTTCCTTTTCATCACAACTTCGTCAGAATTTGGAGTCATACATGACCTATTCACATCTAATTTCTTCATTTGCTTTTCATCAATCTTCCTGAGATTTTGTACTTCTATAGCTAATTTTTTCATGTTTCCTGTGTATGTGTATTTACATTTAAATCATTTTTATCATTACTTTTTATACATTTCAATGTAAAAGAAAGTATGGGAGTTTTTGGTGTGATTCAAGGACTATAGTTTTACTGATCATTACTTTTGGAATGAGATAATTTTGTTAAGAAGTGATTTAAATATCTTATTTTGATACTTATATGAAAGTACTAAATTTGAGTTGTATATTTTTTGACAATACTATTATTTAATCAGGTGGTTATGTACGGAGAATACCCCCAGGACAAGAACCTAGTAAAGCTGTAATGGTAAGTTTACAGCCTGATCATTTATGGTACTGAATTAGTCTTTTCAAACTTTTTAAATATCAATTCATCCCTTTTTAGTATTATTTTTGGTTTAGCAATAGGTAATATTTTAATTGTTTTTATTAAATGGGGCAGATTTAAAAAGGAATAGTTTTGTATAAAAATATTTTCATGAACAAGTGTGAACAGTGTAAAAAAATATGTATTAAAATGCAGTAAAAGTTTAACATTTTTATTACATTCTTGCACTTTTTTATTATAATTTTAAGCTAATCTCAGAATAATTTTGTCTTGTTTGATTTTTTCCAGAATGACTGTGACTAATGCATCATAACCATATATAATGAGCCCTACCTCACTTTGCATGTTTCATCATAATGGTTCTTGTATAATTGACATATTAAATGAGATAAGCAAGGAAGGTCTTTGAATCCCATTTTTCTGTATTTGGAGATTATGTAATTAACCCTCAAATTACTAACTTATTTTTACAGCATTCACTTTTAATGGGGTTCACATATTACATCATATTAAGTTTTTTATATTAGCTGGAGTTTTCATCTGTTGGACAGATAAAATATAAACTCATTTGTGACAAAAGATAGGTAATTGTGCTTCTATTTTTTTTCTTAACGTAATAAACATTAAAAGTGCAATAGAAATACATAAAGATACCAATACTGTAAAGACATACTATTTTCAAGAATTCTAACAATAGTGGTTGTATAGTTCATTCTAATACTAAGGGATGTACAACATTGTTAGTTTCTCCAATATGAAATTGGGAGGGGGGGCTGAATTCCCCCTCCCCTCCACCACTGAACTTCCTCATGTTATCCAGTATCACTGTGTCAAGTTTGGTGCTGATTGATCAAGAAATGTGGCAATGTATAAGGAAAAGATATACACATGAATTGACATTTAGTTATATAGATTTTTGTCTGTTATAACAGTCACTGTAAAGAAATGTAAAAAAGAAAATGTTGAGTGAGGTCACTATTTTCATGTGAAATATACAGGGAACCCCAGCAGTAGTTAATGGGATTACCTGTGATACTGATGGTGTTTTGGTTTAAAGTTTTTTTGTATGACTCGTATGTTATTGAGGACCCTGTAACAAAGAAAGTTTTGGACTAGTAAAATGTTTGTAAAACAGGCTGAGTCCTTTAGTAAACCTAGGTTTAGATATATAAGAAGAAAAGCTTTGTGAGATTAAGCAGGACACTTTATACGGAACATCATAAGAAAATGGTATCCTAGTTCAGATGACAATTTCTTCTTATCTATCATCAGATTTAAACAAATTCAAGAGAATAATTAATAAGAATTCTTGTAAACAAAACCTATAATAAATAGATATGTAAAATACATTAAAAATCTGTTTAGTAAAGGAAAGGTTTTAGTAGTTTATTTAGCCTGTTACACAAAGAAGTAAAAAAAATATTAAAAAATTATTTTAAGTCTCATTATTGTGTCCTGATGGAGGAGATGCAGCTGTGATGGAAGGTTGGAGGCTGCAATTATATAACATATATATATATGTATATTGACATTATTGTGTAATATTATCAAGAAAAAACTGATAAAATAGGGCAAATACAAGGAACTTGAAAATGAAAATTCAGTGGACTCCCTGGTATCGGAAGTTAGCACTTTTCTTACACTGAAAATGTATTTCCGATAGGTGTATATATTATTCCACTCACACACGCTCCCCCCCTCCTGGTTTCTTTTTTTTAGAGCCTGCCAATTCTCGAAAGTACGGATTATGCGGGAATAGCAGAGGGAGTTAGCTGTGCCAATATAGGTGGTGCAAGACTATTGATAGAGAGTAGTCAAGTGATATGTATATGTTCAAAAATGGTGCAAAATTGATGAAGTATATAGACTGGTGGTGCTGAGTGCAAACATTTTTTAGAGGGCAGAAAAAATATCAAGATTGCTTTGTGAGAGTTGAGATAAGTACCTATCGGAAATATATTTTTTATTGTAAGGAATATGTTAACTTTCAGCTGCATCTACTGCCAAATGTGTCTATAACATCTCAAATTTCAATTAAGCCAATTTCAGCTTTGTCTGCTGTACTTGTGTTGTATATAACATCACAAATACTGATTAAGCCAGTTATTTTAGCTTTATTATTAACTCTAATTAATTCAGTTTTTTCTGCTTTATCTAATTTTTATTTTATATAAATTTCTTTACTTTCTAGGGTTTGCTTTTGATTATTCCTTCCTTCATTATTATGGGGCTTGCACTGTCACCGGCTGTTCTGTATGTTGGTCTCGTTCTCTTTTCATTTGGTAAGGATATTTCCTGTCATAATGTAACATAAAGATTTATGTTTCTTATGATCTAGAATCATATCAATAATTTTATGAACTACTGGAATTTGTTATATAGATAACTTGTAAAATTTTTTATACTGGTAGTTTTATGACTGTTTTGATAATTTCCTCATGGGCTAGAATTGGTCTTGTTAATATTTCATACTTGAATAACCTGGGCTTGGCCTAATATTTAGTGTTTTATATTGGTAATTGTATAACTCTTAATTCCGTCATGGTCAAGGCTTGTTCTAATGGTTAGCATATTAAACTATGAATACAAGAGTTCCTTATGGAGAAAAAAAATATTTGAATTATGTTTCTCATTCAAAAAAAGTTTTAAATTTTATACTAAATATAATAAAACTTTACGAAGCTTTCATTTCATGTTTTACTTTTGAGACATTAAATATTTATTAAATCTAAACTTTTTTTTCTGAATAAATATCAGATTTTAATTTATTTGATCAAAATATATTTACCAAAACTGAATACAATTTTGGTGTTGATGAATTTTTCTGTTCTAGACTTGTAATATAATATCAGTATCAAGATCATTGGGATTAAATATGATTTTTGAACCTGATTAAACTGGTTATCATTGCTATGAATACAAGAAAGTTGTTTTGACTTTCATATCTCTGCTGATTTTATCTAGTTACTAAGACATTTTTATGTTATCATGCATATAGCTTCAGCCACAGTAGTTCCATGTCTTACAACCATTGTGTCTTCTTATGGCTCTACTGAACAAAAGGGAACCGTCCTGGGAATATTCAGATCATTAGGAGCATTAGCAAGAGCTCTGGGTCCACTCGTAACATCCATAGGTATATATAAATATATTTATACATAGAGCTTTTGTTTTGTGGCAATTATTATTTTTTAATCAGTGTTTATTTTTAGCTGTTTTAGAGTTTTATTTAGATACCCTAAAACCTATTTGTTTGTTTTTTAAGTTATTACTTTTATTACTGTAATGAGTATACTTTTATACTGTTTATTTTCTGCACACTGAATTCTCGTATGGAAGTAATAACAGGTACAAAACATAGTTCTGTTTATGTTAAAGTTTTGTAGAAGCAGCTAATATTTTATATGGAATTATAAAAACGCCACTAATGGACAAACCCAAATGGAAAAGGCTAAATCAGGAAAGTGGGGAATTTAATGTAAAGTAAACTGAATAAGTATTTCAAGTGTTTTTCCAGTTTTAATTGGAAAAACACCAATTTAATTTTTATGCATTAGGCATGTTTTATCAGTAATTATCAGTTAAAACTGAAAATTAGAAGCCCTATTTATATATCAGATATAAGATTCTTTAATGTGTATGATAATTTCTTTACATAGTTATTATGGAGTAATTTAATTTTTTTTTTTATATTGATTTCAGTTGTTCTGATATTAACTTCTTATTAATGTATCATTGTGTTTAATTTCAACTCATCCAAACCACTTGTGTTAGTTATACTATGAGGAGGAGGAGGGAAATGTTTTATGTCCACTTTTCTTGTAATAGGGAGGTTTTTTTTGTGGAATATGATCACATTCTATACTTGTAGAAAGTTTTAATATTAAAAAAAAATGGTAGTACTAATCTAGTAGAAACAATTTTCATGAATAATCTGATTTATTACTTATTGTTTCACTAAAATGTTATTGAAACATACACATGATTTGTACATAAAGCTGTACTATGCCAAGTTCTTACATGTTGTGTTTATCTAATACCAAAAGTTACAAGTCAACTACATTTATTTTAGTAACATGTGTTAGACCTAATCTCGTTTTCTAAGCAATCCGAATTTCATGTGGTGCTCTCGGATGTAAGGCCAAAAATACCATTAATAGTAGGGTATCCAGCTGATGATTTGGTAAAGATAAATTCTTACTAGTTTTACTGTATTGATATATGTGTATATGTAAATAGTGATGTGAGTTTTGACATCTATGGGCATATTGTCTGTGCATGATCCTGCTGTTGTATGTTTCCCTATTAATGTACTTGTGTAGGCCTGGTTTGTTTAAGTTCAACAGAAGTGATTTTGAACTGCTTTTGGTTGTCTTTATTGCAAAATTTGTTTTTCCTGCATGAACTTACAGGTTGGCATCATTTGTTATTGCAAGGATGACTTTAGCATGAACTAAGTGTGAATACTGGGTTTTATTTTTTTGAAAGGAATGATAAGAACTTCTTTAAAAAATGGATTTTAGTTGATTATTAAGTTGAAGAAGGTAAAAGTATTTTTTTTTACTATTTGTGATAGGTTTTTTTTAGTTTTGGGTGAGAGGAAATAACCAGTGGAACACGAGAAGAATTTGTTTTATGTAATTGTTTCAATGCAGATTTACGAGGTATATTATTAGCTTTGTCAACTTGTTGGGTGATAGTGTTTTGTTTATAACCTCTTTCAGTCATAGTCTGTTTCAAAGAATTAATGTGACGGTCATAGTTCTTACTGTCAGAGCATATCCCTTGGTTTTCAGCACAAATCAATACATAGTAATTTGTACTGAAAATCAACGGATAAACCACAATACTTACGTAATAAAAGCTGTCACCCTCTACACAACAACAACAATATCACATCCAATCAAATGCTTAGATTAAAGAAGATATGTTCTGACAGTAAGAACTGTGACTGTCACTACTGATAAAAGTATTGGCTGAACACTAGATTATAAATACAAATAAAAACACCCAGAAAAACAAAAGCTTATCATTTGTTTGCTTTGTTTTTTATCAGCTTACTGGAGTCTTGGATCCACAATTTGCTATTGTCTTGGAAGTGTATTATTAATTATCCCATACATTTTGTTGAAAAAAACAGAGTTTAATTTGTCCTCTTTCAAAACTAAGTCTCTGAAAGAATGAAGACGGACATCCAGCAGAGTAACAGAAAGATTTTTTTTTAAAATGTTTCTCTCTTATTTGGGGGCAAACTTCATAATGAGTGTTTACTATTTGCTTTTCTCTGTAAGTTGATTCTTTAAGCATAATTTATTTTATTCACTAAGTTAAAAAAAATTATAATTTATAAAAAATATAATTTTTAGGAAATTTCAGTTGTTCTAATTTGAAATTATCTTTAGGATACATTAGCTGCTTCTAAATTTGAAAAATACATTTTTTTTAAAGAGCTTTTAAATCCACTTTATTCTCAAATATTTATATTATGCATATACAGTTGTGGTTAAAAACAAAAGATAAAAGTTTGGTTCAGAAATTTTCAGTATTTTTTTTATCATAACTGGAATTTGTATATCTGTGAAATGCATTAGTCTGACCTACTTTGTTACTTCTGCAGCCTTAACCAAAACATAACTGTTAATGACATTATCGTTTATTATTAAAAGCCGTGCATCATGGAGTTCTTGCAAACAAAAAATGTATATTGTTAGAGGTAAACATAACATATAGTAGATTAGTCTGAATAGAAAAGTTTATTGTGTTTCTTTCTTAGGAGCAGTGATGCAGTATTTCTGCATTTAATGTTTTTTAAAGAGTTTTCATAAGTGCTTCTACACACTACATTATAAAGAAGGATACTCGGTGTGCAATATGAAGTAAGTTACACATAAGCGTAATGAATAATAAAAAGCTGCGTTACATGACACTCAAGGATTTTTAGTATGCAATATAAAATGTGTCACATATAAACATAACATTTTATAAAAAGCATTATCAGAAGTGATTTTCTGCATTATGTGACAAACAAGGATATTTAGTATGCAATACAAAACACATTAAACATGATGATTGAATTTATGGCTACCAGTAAAAACCAAGATATATTGGTCACCGTAAAACCGATGAGTTATTTACTTTTATAAACAACATGATTTTCAGAAGTAGCAATGACTAGTCAGGTTATGTATTATGTTTCCTTGAACACTGACTTACTGAAGTAGCAGACCAAACAGACTTTCTTCTGTGATTTTATGGACAATATGACTTATCGTACTAAATCTGTGTGGTATTAGAACAGTGAAAGCAGCTCACATTGGTAGGGTAATTATGTTTACAATGCAACAAAATGAATTCTATAAAGAAAACAAAATTAATTGAATAGTTTTGGATGGTCAGATAAATATTTACAACATGGATTTAATGTGTCTTCCAGTAATTTAATCTATTATAAAGAGATTTAAAAATTCAAAGCTTTTACAAATGTGTACCTCAACATGTTTTGGCTATTTGTATCAGTCTCATTCTTTTCAACCAGTCATGCTTGAGAACAGCCTTTGGTGATTGATTAGATATAAAAGTGGTAAGTGATTTTTTTTTCTTACAAGAAAATATTCAAGTATTTTGGGACTGGTAAACATAGGGCTGTCCTTTAACAGTTATTTTGTTGTATGTTTCATTTGAGAGCAACATAGTACTTGAGAGATCTAAAAACATTGCACTATCACTATTTAAACACTGTTAGTAAATCAGTTCTTGAATTAGTGGTTGTCCAGCTGCACAGAGCAAGTGAAAGTTTGATTTCCAGATCCTCAGTTGCTGTACTTAAAGTTTGGAAAAAACAAAACAGTACTTCTTACCTTAGTTCTTGTCTATTCAGTGTTAGCAACCAATTTTTATAATTTTGCATGAATCTCTGCATCATGGAAAACATTTCCTGACATAGCAGATGTGATATATTTCACACTAATCCTGCATTACTTGTGTAATGGTACCTTGAGTTTCTGCATCACAAACAACCTTTCCTGACATAACAGATATAGTATAGATTTGTGGTCTACTTCACCATAGTCCTGCATTAAATACGTAATGGAATCGGAAGTTTCTACAACAAAACAAATACTTTTCATAACATAGCAGATGTAACCCAGGTTTGTGGATAATTTTGTTTAGTTTAATTGACTGAATGTTTGAGTATTTGAGGTGTTCATTAACATAATTCTTTTACGTAACAATTTTCCCAAGTTTGCTCCGAATAAATTCTACATTACACTTTGATTATCTCGGTATTGATATAATCGACTCCTTCGTTTTACTAACTAATTTCAAGTTTTGTGATGGAAGCAGTACATGGGTGATGAGAATTTAAAGAAGTTCTAGTGAATAAATAATTTTCATTAGACATATAACTTCTAGAAACTCGGAATGTATGCTCACAAACATCTTAGAAAGAAAATTTTAACCATGGGAGGTGTGTTGTATTGATGGTGTTTAGGGCTCTGTGTACCTTGTGATACTGTCTTGGTGATACACAGAGCCTTTTTATGTTATACTGTCATGGTGGTGCTTAGAGATGTATGTACCTTGTGATACTGTCTCAGTGGAGCTTAAGGCTCTATGTATCTTGTGATACTGTTTCAGTGGGGCTTAGGGCTATATGTACTTTGTGATACTATCACAGTGGTGCTTAGAATTCTATTTACCTTTTTATGCTGTTTCTGATGCTTGAGACTGTATATACCCTGTGGTACTGTCATGGTTGTGTAGTAGGGCTTGATGTGTCCTGTGATACTGTTATGGTTGTGTAGAAGGGGTTTATATGCTCTGCAATATTGTCTCGGTGGTATACATCTGTTTATGTACATTGTGAAATTGTTATGATGCTGCTTAGGACTCTCTGTACCTTGTTATACTGTGATGGTGGTGTAGAAGGGCTCCATGTACCTTATACTGTGATGGTGATATAGAATGGCTCACGCTAACCTGTAAGACTGTCTTCTCAGGGGTACACAGGGTTGTCTTTGTATACCCTCTAATAATATGTTGATGTGTAGGGATTCTGTATACTCTGTAATACTATCATGGTGGTATTTAGGGACTCTCTTATGTCATATAATGTTGGCTTTGTGTTGTATAAAGACTTTTAGTTTGCTAATTGATAACTAAATTCAGTTGTTTAGATAAACAGACCACAATTGTCAGAAGTACTTTAAATTGTTTGCACAGTTGCTTTTTTTGAAAACATTTATGTGGTCCAGTTGTACTTTATGAATCAATATATTTTACAACTGTACTGTTAGCAGGTGTATTTTTCCAAAGTTATCTATTGAAGTACCAAAAAATTGCTTCAGTGTGCTGAATATTTGTATATATTATGAAAAATTGCCATGTTGACTTGAGTTTTTCATTCTTATTCTTTGTTGTCAGCCTAACTACAGAGTAACTATTCTGTAAATCACTGAAAGGAACGTAATTTTATCTGTATTTAAAAAAATGATAAATTGTACTGTTATCTTGGAGAGAGTGACAATTAGTTCACATTTGTTGTAGGCTGAAGACTTGTTAATTTTTTTTACTGTTAGTATTCTTTTAATCTGAAAGGCAGAAGAAAATTTTGAATTAATGTAAATTTAGAGCTGCACTTCATTATTGTTTCAAAGGGCTTCCATTAATAATACTTATTTTCCTTGTCTGAATATAAATATTTACTATTGTGTAATGGACCATCATGACTAGGTAATAAAATTGGATTGGAAACTAAATCACTGGTGATTTTCTGACCCAGAATTGTATAAAAACTTGTAAGTAAAAAAAAAACAAAGTGCTGTGTGCTTTTTTTGAAATTTTTAAATGTGTTTAATTCATTAATTATGTTATACAACTGGTTATATTAATAAAAGCTTAATGTCATTGTATATTATCCTCTAGATGAAGATATTTACAAATCAAATGTGTTGTGGGTAGGAAATTGTGTTCTAATCTTTGCTCCATTTATAGAATTTTTATGTCACATTATCATATCAAGTTAAAAATGTTTGTGTAAAAAAAAGCAACTAAACTGTGATAAGAGATCTCCTTGTACCAGTCACAGGAATTGTTTGACAATTAATTTGTATCTAGTTTAGGTTCCAGACATTACTTAGGGTGAGTAATGAAGATACTAGGTGATATACTAGAGTTCTTTTGCCAACTTTATTTAATGTGGAGATGCAGTGCTCTCTGAAGTCTTAAATATTTAACATGGAAATATGTTTCTCTGAAGTCTTAAGTAGTAGTATGTAGATATATTTCTTTTAACTCTAAGTATCAAGCCTTTTTTTTCTTGTGAGTATACAAATTATTTATAGATAATGGTTTGAGATGCAGTGGTGTTGTTAGCTGGTTGTTCAGCTTTGGTTTTAATTTCAAGTTGAGAGTGCTTCCTTTTTCCGTAATGTCCGTTCATCTGTCGCCGAGTATTATTTTAAGTGTTTGATGTTTGGCTTCTCGCTACAGTTATGGATAACAATTCATATTAATATAATTTAAATATGTGAGCTGTTAGCTATATTCCTATACATGTTCCAGTTGCCAATCTACTGGCTTACTGAGTGTTATTTTGGTTCATATAACTGTATTATGTGAGTAATTATATAAGAGGTGATGATGTACTGCCATCATTGTGACTTTTATTGAGACAATTTCAACACTGAGGCTTGCAATATAATGATGGGAGATACAAATAGTTACACCAGTTAGTATGATGTGATTATAATTAATACAAAGTAGTTATAGGACAAAAGTAAAGTTGTTTGGCATCTGGTTATCATTCCGAGTGATATTAAGTATGAATCAAGCTATATTTAAGTCTAGCTTACAAGTGGTTGAATTATTTATGAAGTTTCAAATCGCAAGAAAGACTATAATGTTTCATTACATTCTTGTGTAGATAACTGTCTTATTTTATAAAAACATTGGCAAGAACTTCATACATTTTTTGTTGCACATTTGATTTCTTTGTAATTAGAAAAAATGTGAGATATTGGTTGTGGTGTTTAATGTTGTTATTCTACAACTAATTAATTTTGAAGCAACAAGTGCATTTTGTGGCCCGAAAGCCTCATATTTATTATTAAAAACATATTGGTGTTTTGTACAATCTGTTTTCAAAAACACCTCCATTTTTTTGAAATACGCAGTTGCTTTTCTGTTCATGCTGATATTTTTTCGTTATATCGTTGGTTGTAATATGGCTTTTCACTCTCCTTACATTAAATATTTTTCTTTATACAAACTGTCAATATATATAAATTGACATTATCAACTATACTAAATAATGATGGCAAATTTCGAAAATGCTAGATCACTATTATTGCAATATCAATAAAACAGCTATGACTTAAAGTCAAGTATTCATGTTAAATTTTTGTGTTTCTTTCAAGTAATTAAATTGTTCCACCTGTTTATAATTAGCAGATTTAAAACTTGAAAGATATTTCACATAGAATATAATTTTATTGGAGAACTTTACTAATTGAACAATGTATTAGTGCACTTGTTATTTCAAAATTTGTAGTTAATTTAACTAATGTTAACTTTTGACGTCAAAACAGACTTACCTATTTCTTGTCTTGGTTCATGTACATAATCTTGTGTTTAACACGTGTACCACAGAAATGTAGGTGAAGGTGCATTGTTTTTATTTTATATATTATGACAATCTGATAGTCTTTTGTGTAATCTCTGTGTTTAATAGAACATGAGATGGTTAAACATTACTTTTTGCTAATTTTTCGTGATTATTTGAAATAAATAAAATATTTCTCTGATGTTGTTGTGATGCATTTTTTACCTTATATGGTACTAAAACTTTTATCTTTGTACATAAGCTAGCACATTTTTGTTTTAAAACTTTGGAATACGCTTGCAATTTGAGAAACTATGTTAGCAAGTTTCGTTTAGGAGCTGTCACAGTTTCGCGACTATCATCTCATATTAGTAATTCTTTCTCATCTTCAACACAACCATCAGAAAATTATTTGTGATACTGGAGAAGTTCTTAGAGTGCCAATAGTTTGTACTTTGTTGGAGCCTACTTATTCACCCGCACAACCAGAACATTGAAATTTATAGCTAATAAATGTCAGATTCTTATTAGGTATGAAAACTTAGTGAATTACAAATCATCAAAACAGGTTTAAAACATATGCATAAAACATAGGAGCGGACATTTTGTTCACCATTAATCTGATATTACTATCAATTAAATCACTAATTTACTATGTTACGGGAAATTTCTTTATAATAGTTATTTCTCCATACAACAAGGAATCCTGATTAACAAAAACTTTTACAAAGTTGACTTTAAATGCTATAAGAATAAAACTATTGAAATGAGTATATAATTATCAAAAAAAGTCGTTTTATGATATGCGTCAATGTAAAAAACATGCCTTTATTATTATATATCAAAAATTGTATCATGTTCACATTCAGCTCGAAAATTTGGGCGTTAATTGTTAAGATATTCCAGTAATAAGTTAACATAAGCAATAGATTCACCAGGTGAAAAACGAAGTCTAATAAAAACGGGAGCACCTCCGCATAGAGCGTTAATGTACTTAACCAAACGTTTCGGAACGTAAAATTTTCATCATCAGTAATTTGTAAAAATTATGTACAATGACGATGATACACAAATTACATGCATTAAACTGGGAAGAGTATTAAGTATATCCAGAAGAAAAAATGGTAATTGAAATATAACTAGGTTTGGAAGATCCATGGAACAAAATAAGTCAGTTTATTTGTGTACGAGAGAAAAATAACATTAAATATAGTGTAGTATATTCTGGGAAAATGAAATAGGTCCACTTATAATAAGATGTTCAACAAGATATTTATTACGAAGTATGTGGAATTCTTAAATAACTGATTTCCGCGGAAGTATCGATCTTGCTTGCTTAATAACAGTGGGATCGAGCAGAAAATACATGAAGTACTGTGAAACCTCTACTTGCATGCGAAATAACCAAATTAGACATATTTGATACCGTAAAAAACAGCAAAAAACTAGTTGACAACTGCCTTCACTGTATCGGAGACTAGATATTCAATTTTTCTTCGCTCTGAATGAATCTCTGCAAAACCAGTCATTGTGAAAGTCAAGCAGATATTTGAAAATAGGTTTTGTACTGACACAGGAAACTTCAGCTTCTTTGGCTTGCGTTTACATCACAACGTAACTGGTCAATCTTGCACAATATTCGTCAACTGAGACTTGCAGGCATTATCCAATCGGCCAGCAAAAGTACACGTCCACAAGCGAGTGTTATCTAATATCTATGAGAGAAACAAAAACAACACTAGAATTGGTTTTCTTGGAACAAGTATTTTATGGCAATACTATATAGAAACAAAATGCATGAAAAATTCAAAATTCTCCACTTTACTAAAGGTGGTAGAAAAATAAATGTCATACTTTACACATGATATATTACTCGTATATCACAGTAAGTTTTCTGACTTTGAAGGAGAAAGAATACACAGATGTTTAAAAACACAATGAAGCAATGTTTATTCAAGCTCACAAACGCAAAATAATGTGTGTATAGGACAGCGTATTTTTTCTATAGTTATCGATCTAAACTTTCGTAATAATTTATTAAGATTTTTTTTCTAGGAATTAGTTAACGTTACAAGTTAACTTGAGAAGATTATTACTATTATCATTGAAGGGACTTGAACTTCTCTTACGAAACTGTTGACTTGAAGCAAATCTAGAAGACCAACTTATATAATACTATAATCTCAGGACGTATGCACCACTAAAGTCATTGTTGCTAATTCCATTAAAACTTACGGGAGGTCATTAGCCTAAGATATGGCTTGACCGATTATCGGAAGACACTGCTGTCGGTATTGTTGCACAATGCGCAGTGTTACAACGTTACTCTCCATGGGCAGAACAGGTGATATCTCCAGAGAATGAAAAAGGAAGTTAGAACAAAATCAACTTAACCACCTTCTTGCTCACATGTTACGTGAAACTGCATGTAAACAGAATAACTGATAAGTTTGAAATAATACTATATTGATACAAGAAAATAGAAGTTCGTGATATGTACATATGATGCAATAGTTGAATAGAGCTGAGATTGCTGTTTAAGTTTGAATGTTCATTCAGTGTTAGTAAACTGGATATAGCAGATATACTGAAGTGTGGTTGACATGTTATTATTAATAAAAAAAATAGTTTGAATGTTCATTCAGTGTTAGTAAACTGGGTATAGCAGATATACTGTAGTGTGGTTGACATGTTATTATTAATAATTTGAAGGGGAAAGTCTGGTTGAGGAAACTCAAGGTTATAATTTTCAAATTGTCAACACTTATAGAGTGGTTAGGGTTTTCACTGTTTATGTGGAAAGATAAGCTCGAGGATTTAAAAGTTTCTGTCCAAGATGCCCATGTGGCAAGCATTTTTAATTGTTGTAAAGTTTTCCATCACAGGTGGCCTTACAGTCACCACAAATACCGTTACGACAGCGGAAGACACGTGACTCTGGGAGCATGCGTGGTAAATTTATCGAATAATTGGGGAACCCCACGGATGCTGGAGATGCCTCTTTGTTAGTATATAAGCCCGGCAGAAAAGTCAGAAGTTAAGCGAACAGTTGTTACGGTGAGTTTCGGGTAATTTACGATTCTGTTTCGAGCTAGTATGTGTTTTGCACTCGTAGAGAGTGAAGTTATCGAGATTGTTAATCGCTGTGATTTATAGTGTGTATATTAAAAGTTGTTAAGTTTAAAGTGACGAGAAATGTACTGACTGTGGAATTACTGTGTACTAAAAGTTTGTATCGAGAAAGAATAAACTGGTTTAATCAAGAAAGGAGTTGTATTGCTGAAGTTCCTCGAAAATAATTTCTGCTGGAAATTAACAAATAGGTGCCAGAGAGTGGTAAAAGGGGGGAAAAAAGATGGAAATGATAAGTGGCAAATCAAACTACGACTTAGCATATTTGATGGCAGCAATACAAAAACAGCGAAAGAAACAAGAAGAATGAGAAAATAAAGAAGAAGAGATATTACAGCAGTTGTTGGAGGAAAAAGAAAAGAAACAAGAAGAGAGACTACAGCAGTGGTTGAAGGAGAAATAAAATAAACAAGAAGAGAGACTACAGCAGTGGCAAGAAAACCAGCACCAGTGGCAACTGGAACAAAAAAGGAAACAAGAAGTACAAATGGAAAAGGTTAGTAAAGTGAATTAAATACATTCAAGGACGATTTACTGTCTTTTACACAGGGAGAATATATTTATGGGTCTAATTATCCCCAGACAAGATGAGTCCTTCCAGACCCCAGCAGCTAAACCCTAATGCAAACATCTTCAGTCCTGCCAAAAGTCACATTCCAGACATGAATGTCAGCAATAGGGGTGATCTAGTACGAAGAAAGCCCCAGGAATTCGATGGGAAGGCACCATGGGAAGCATATAGAGCACAATTTGAGCTCCTGGCAGAAATGAATGGATGGACAGAGGAGCAGCAAGCAGTGTATTTGGCAACGAGCCTGAAGGGACAACCACTGGAAATACTTGGACAGTTGTCAGTGGACGACAGCCACAATTATAGAGCACTGGTAGCTGCTCTAAAACTCAGGTATGGAACTCGAAATCAGTCTGAAGTCTACAGGGCTAGGTTTAGGATTAGAGTCCGTGCTAAAGGAGAGAGTCTGCTAGAGCTGGCACAGAATTTGGAAAGTATGGCACACAAGGCCTACCCAACTGCACCACCTGCTGTCCTCAAGCTGTTGCTGAGGGATCCGTTTGTAGATGCCTTGGACAGTCCACAACTGAAGATACAAGTGAAGCAAGCACAACCCTCTACTATGCAGGATGCAATGGACAGGGCTCTTGAATTTGAGTCCTACATTAAGTCTAGCACAAAAGTTCCAAGGTTGGTACAGTCATCAGGATTTAAGGCCAGAAAAGGGGCAGCTTTCAGAGAAGTTTGAGGGACTTTACTGACACTGTAACAAACCTGGGCACAAGAGAGCTCAATGCCGGCAACTTCAACACAGGGAAGATGCCACGGCAGGAAAGGCTGCTACCCAGAAAGGTTGTTGGAACTGTGGAGAGCAAGGACATATGAGGAGCCAGTGTAAGAAGAATACAACCAATAAGTCAGCTTTGGAAAACCAGTAGTGGTTGGTGTTGAGGGACGCCCACCAAACTCCATCGTGAAAGTTCCAACAGCTAAGTGTAAAATGCCAAGCATACATAGTTTCTATGTGACAGGACATTACACAAGGTTGTGGGGACCAGTGTGGGTAACTATTGAGCTCATGGGTATGAAGGACAGACACAAAGTATACTTGGCTGATATTGAAGACCAATGCATACTAGGGTTGGACTATTTACTACCGAGGAGGTGTGTAGTTAATTTTGATAAAATGACGTTTGGGAACAACAAAGGCCAAATTCCGGTAAGTGTTGCTGCTTCTGTTGATTTGCATGTCCCAACACTTAAGTCAACTACAATACCTCCAATGTCAGAGAAGATAATTTGGGGTAGAATAAAAGAACATCCCCAAGGAAGCCCGATGCTTGTGGAAGTAGTGGAAGGCCAACGGATGTGAAGATTGGAAGGTCACTTGTGGCAGGTCATCAAATAGTAACCATAACAGTGGCCAATTACTCTAAATGTGAGCAGACACTTAAGGAAGGGGCATTGTTGGGTGTGTGCCAGTCAATGTTAAGGCAAGAAATAGTACCATATTTCATAGTCCATTTGTCATCATCACAGGCTCTTCAGGTTAGGGAGCTCTTGGCGAATTATGCAGACGTCTTTTCAAAAGGAGATCATGACCTTGGCTGCACAGACCTTGTGGAGCACAGAATAAACACAAGCAATCACCGTCCAATAAAGATCCCTCCGAGGAGAATAGCTCCAACAAAGCAACAAGAGATGGAGAAGGTTATGAATGACCTAATTAAGGAAGGGATAGTCGAGAAATCAGTCCCTGTTCAGCTCCCGTCGTGTTAGTCCAGAAGAAGGATGGGACCCAGCATTGCTGTGTGAACGTCAGGGCTCTTAACAGTATAACCG
>NW_013671477.1:21147-23210 GCF_000517525.1 Limulus polyphemus | reverse complement strand
GACTGTGGAAATTCTGAGTATTACAAAAAGTTTGTGTCGAGGAAGAATAAACTGGGTTAATCAAGAAAGGACTTGTATCGCTGAAGTTTCTCGGAAAGAATTTATATCGGAAATTAACAAACAAGTAGATACGTAACAATATCAACAAAGCGCCACCCCTAAGGAAGATAATATTCTAAAAAATATTGTGTATATGACACTACCGTTTATTGGAACACATGCTTTGAAAATCAAGAGAATTATAAAAACTTCCTTTGTAATATGTACACAAGTTGAACTACGTGTGATACTTAAACCAGTATACAGAATAAGGAATTATTTTGTAATCAAAGACAGAATTTGCAAAGTAGACCGATCACATTTCATCTACAGATATCACTATCAGTGCTCTGTTTGTAATAGTGCGTATATAGGGTCGACGGTGATGTGGCTTAGTGATCGAGTTAAAGAACAGTTTGTCAAAGTATGCAGAATTTTCAAACATTTTTCCGTTAGAAAGAAAAATGTGTTTATGTAAATGTAGAAACTGAACAGTTCCAGATTATCGGAAAGGCTGATCAGGGGGCGGATTGGATTTAAAGGAGCAGTACGAGCAACATCTGTGAGTGTTACTTTTTCCCAGAATCCAAAGAAAGACGACGAAGTATGTGTATATCTATTGAAAATAAAGTATAGAAGGTGATAAGACTATTTTTTTCCCTTACTTAATAAATATCTTATCATGAATACTAGGTCGTTGGAGGAAGGAAGAGATGTACCTGTTTCTCTACACGTTGTAAGGGTTTAGAGAGATTATAGAACTAACTACTTGCTCTGGAATGGTCTGTGTTTCATACTGCGAAGTGGACGTTATAGGGCAGGCTTTGTCTGGCTTAGGAGTACCTATGCGTTTCTGCATCTGTATACTCTATCTTTGGGAAGCACACCTGATGACAGGGGTGTGGAGTGTTGAGATTCGTTGAGTGCGTTTGGCTACGCCTGGTCTTGGGGTCTTCTATTTTGGCATGACGGGTTGGTTTGTGGATATTTTATTGTGTTCTGCAGTCGAAAATGATCTAATCTTTAGATGTCAGTCGAATGCAATTGGAGATTGGACTTTCTCATTATTAATGACATTTTAAAATACCAAGTACTGGCTGTAGTTATAGGTCTCAAAAATTTCATAATATTAATCAACTAAATATGTAATTACTGCATAAATTATTGGAGCATAACCGAGAACTATTACATTACTAGTGCTCAACATGTATAGAGCAAAAATCTGTAGGAAGATGAGGTTTTATGTAAGGATAGTTTCAAAATTTTAGTGAAGAAGAAGTGAAATCTGTTCCCCACAAAAGGACAATGAGAAATGGTTAGGAGCTAGTTGATTGGAAACGCGTAGTGAGATGTTCTCAACTGACTGTAAAAAGGATAATAAACCAAAGTAAAGATAATCTCAACAAAACCAGTTTGTAATATTTATTTTATTCACATTTTATGAAGTGTCCAATTACATGGCTATAATTTAACATAATATCGTTTCTAACAAACTACAATCTTTTATAAAAAATAAAAGCAACTGAGTTGCACTCTGCTTAATTAATCTTAATATCATGCCTCAGCTTGTGCTCTTTTTTTATTGTAGGGTATGTTGAAAGTACCTAGTAGAAATTACAAAACCTAAACCTAAGGGCTTTTGTCTTGTGGGATAACTCACTAAAGTGGTTGAGTTTCTTTAAATGACTAACCTTGTATAATATTGAGGGTCAACGAAAGTCTCTAAAAATAATCCATATTTCTGATTCTTAAATGTAAAGTGTGTCCGAGAAGTATGGAACCATAGGCACTTCAACGAATTTTACAGAATTTGTTCCATATGATCTCCTTGTAATTCGAAACAAGTTTGGAGACGGTATCTCCATTCTCTTTGAACACTACGAACCATATTCGTATCATTGTCAATGGTCCACAATGCTCCAAAAGCTCTGTGAGTGATGTTTTTTTTTCCTTTCTCTGGATGGTGTGCATTAAACTTGGCAGCAATCTTCCTCTGGGATTAATCTTCTCTGTCACACAAAAGG